>NW_026648561.1:0-38672 GCF_030028045.1 Hippopotamus amphibius kiboko | reverse complement strand
GAGCAGGGGAAACAGACACACTGCAGGGTCGACGGGAAGTAAAGGAAGAGTCGTGAAGGGGGAGAAAAGAGGAAAAAAATCACACAGCTTCTCAGAAGCAGCTGTGCACGCCTCGCTGTCTGATACCTGCAAAGTCACATTCAACCACGACTCAACACCCTTCTAAAAAGCAGCCCTGCGGTGGTGTGGTGGCAGCCTGAACAATTTCTCTCTTCCCACCTCTGCTTTTGATGACTCTGCAGAAATTTTCAGACACGAAACTTCAGCTCAGCTTTTCCTAACAATATTTGCATAAAACCGCAATTCGTGATCTAATGCAACTGGCCGAATGGGTGTGAGCCCACTACCAGGTTCCTGTAATAAACAGACACTTCAGACTGGCTGCCTCCCTGGAGTGGGGGGCCACTGCCCCTCAGTGATGGGCTGTGTGTGATTAGAGGTGCTGTGGAACCCACTTTGGGGAACATGTGGCCTGGGGGGCCTCCTTCACGGCGATGGCCCGGAGGACAGCTCCACTAGGAGACATGCAGCTACTGTGGGAGACGGAGGCCATTCGCATCTATTCCAGAGCACACCTCTCAGCATCCAACACAGACGACACGCACGCTGTCCATGCAGGGTGTCTTGCAGTGACGTCTCCTCTGTGACCCTCCGTCTCCTCTGTGACCCTCCGTCTCCTCCTCTGTGAGAGTGAGATGAGGATACAGCACCTGCTTTGTGACCCATCCCACGTGGGCATTGAGAAGCCAGAGGAGCTCAGGCACAGGACGGGGGGGTGCCAAAGGCCCCACACGATGAAGCTCGGCAGGGAGACGGGCGCGGATTCTAACCGTGTCTCCCCTTCTGCCCAGCAGGTGCCAGCTGGGCCACGTCACTCTGCCCACCTCTGCCTCCGTTTCCTTATTTGTAAAGTGAAGATGATGCATAAGGTGCAGTGTGCAGGACACCGCCCGGCACAGAACACGATGGATAAATGCCAGCGGCTGTCGTGCTTCTCACCGTCACCAGCCTGACCATCATCTTCAGGCTCTCGGCCTCACAAAGATCACCCTTTCCTTCCCTGCAGGGAATCCACAGCCTTACTCTCCGTTTGTTCCTTGGGTGAGAGCGCGAAGTCGCTTCGTCCCTAGGATGCGAGGGAATCCGACCGTAGACCAGACAGACGACAAGGCTAGTGGTCTCTCCGGCTGCCCCAGTTCCAGTGCTGCCCCTTCGTTCCTCCAGTTGCTGTAAACTTGATTTGCTTCTGCACAAAGTGCTTCAAGACCTAAGCATAGTGATGGTGAAATCCAGACAGAGGCAGACAGGCAGGTACTGAGAAATTGGAAACGAAGCCAGGATGGGGGTGGGGTTGGCCCGTTCCATACAAGCCCATCCTAAAAGGAATCTTCCAGGTTAAAATAATGAGAATAAAATAGATCTAGTGTCCAGCAGATGACGTGGGGTGTCAGGTCCCTCCCGCCGTGTACACGTGGGGGACGCGTGACGAAGGCCAGCTGCTTTCAGTTTCCGCCGAGAACAGAACAAACTGAAATGAGTTGAAATGAGCCATCGGGGCTTAGGGGACCCTGAGGATGCTCTTAAGGATGAGAGCAGGAACTCATCACCCAAAGGGGCGGATGAGAGCGGCGCTGAGAGCAAACAGACAGGGTCGGGGGAGTTGGTACCCAAAGTCCCTTTTCTGACGAGTCCACACAGTGGCCAATCTTTCTGCTGCTTCTGAGACAGGGTATCGGCAAACTCCAGAGACTCCAGTGAGGTGCGAAGGAACCCAAGTCCATCTCCACCCTGAATGAGGCTAAGTGTTAGTGCTCTCCTTGTGCGTCGTGTTGATGTCATTTCCTTTTTTTGTTAATCGTGGTAAAATAGACATAGCACAAGATTTACCACCTCAGCTCTGCCGTGTACCATTCCTGGCATTACGTACATTCACAGTCTTGTGCAACCATCACCACCTTCCACCTCGAGGACTTTTTATCATCCCAAACGGAAACCCCGGGGCCATGAAACACTGAGCCCATTACTGACACTTTAAAGAGACTCCAGCACCGTGACCACCGCTGGGCCCCTCCACACCCCCATGCGCTGGCGGACACACCTTCGTAAGGAGCTCAGAGCCACAGGCAGGCTGGGGTTTCCCCAGAGGCGCCCGAGCTGACCCCGGGGATGACCCCTCCACACACCGTGACCTGCGCCTGGCCCTCCCCCCGCCCGTCCCCCTCACCGCAGCTGAGCCATGTCTCTGCAGAGCTCTGTGTTGGGCCTCCGCGTGCGCTCATCCAGCCTGGTCTGCGCCACCTTCAGGAAGGCAGACTTCTCCTTGATGGCCTTCTTAATGGACGCAATGGTCATCTCCGTCTGGAAGATCTCCTGCAGGGTCTGTGCCAGGAGAAGCAGACGCCCGAGGCTTTGGTGCCGTGCCCTCGACGGCCTGCTCCCCGACCCGCGCATGTGGTGCTGGGCCTCCCCCTCTGGTGGGAAGGGCTCCTGCCTGCAGCCCCATTCCAGGACCCACGGTGGGAGGTGCGGCCTCTGCTCCCACCCTCTGGAAAGCTGACCGGGAGCATCTCCTCCCAGTTCAGATGGCGAGCACGTACACCACAGAAATGGGCAAATGCTCAAATCCTAGCTTGCTTTCTTCTCTTCCCCTGGATCACCAGCTATTAGATATTTACTAGTACGCATTTGTATGTGGCTCTGAGGACAGGGAGATGGGAGCTTTGAGGGTCCGCACGTTCCTCTCACAGCAGTGCATCCTTGCCTCTTAATTTTCCTGCTAGCTCTCCTCACTAATCTCACAGAGATGCCTTCCTGCCAGCGGAGGATTTGCCTTGAAGCAAATCCTGGTCGAGCTTTGGGGTGTCTCGCTTGCAAGGGAGGAGCACTGGCCATCTGGTAACCCTGATTTTAAATTTGTTTTTCCCTAAAGAAGGTCCCCGCAGTTACATAAACCTGAATCCCTCCCTGGTTCCTCTTCCTCCTCTGACAAGGGAGCCCCTTCTTGTTGTCTGAAAACCCTTCCTTCGTCTATGACCTTGACCTCTGCACCCCCATTTCTCTACCCGCCACATCACTCTCCACTTTCCTGTGGCCTGGAGACGCCCCCAGCCATCACCCTAATTCTTCTGAAACCTCATGCCTCTCCCACCTCTCTCTCATCCAGTCCCACCCGTCACTGCCCAGCTTGTACCTTCCCAGCCTCTCAAGTTCACTGCTGCATGTGGTCAGCAATGGTCTTGCCCGCTCCCTCCCCTCCCCGCCCACCTAACCTCACGGTGGCCACTGTATTCTGTCTCTGGCCCTAGCTTCTCTGGTGAAATCACACTGTCAGAGTCAACGATGAGCCCTCACCAGGGTCTCCCTCCCCTGGAAACCCACGCCTTGCTTATTTCTCCAGCCAACTGCTGTCCTCATCTCTGATTTTCTCTCTAACTCCTTATCCTCCCTCCGGTGTGAGGTGCTGCCCTGGACCCCTTCTCTGCTGCCTCCTCTCTCCCTGCAGAGACCTCCTGTAGCCACACAGCTTCAGCACCTGTGAAAGCCAGGAACTCTTCCGTCTGTCAGTTAAGCCTTGCCCTCTCTTCCAAGCTTTCAGCCACCTGCTGAAAATCATCACATTGTTCCCATCACCAAGGCCACCCTCCAGGGCTCCCCGCTCCACGAGGCCACCCCCATCTCTCACCACTGGAAGTAACTGCTCCTTCCGCTAAATGAATTGAACCTTTTATGTGTAGCCCCAAAGGGTTCTTTCTGCACTTTTCTAATGGAACTTATTTTCTACATATGTGTCTTGTCTCACAGAAGGTGGCAGGGTCAGTGTGTCATCACATGTACACGCCCCAAAGCACCTAGCACGGCCCCTTGAACGTAGCTGTTATGAGCTGAATTCTATCCTCCCCACCCAAAAAAATTCATATGTTGAAGTCCTGACCCCAGGACCTAGGAATGTGATTGTATCTGGAGGTAGAGCCTTTAAAGAGGTAATGAAAATGAGGTCATTAGGGTTGGTCCTAATCTAATCTGACGGTGTCCTTGTGAAAAGAGGAGATTAGGAGACAGCCAGGCATGGAATGGAGACCCCACGATGCTGCTGGGAAACGGCGGCCGTCCACAAGCCCAAGAGAAAGGCCTCAGGAGAAACCAACCCTCCCGATAACCTGATCTCAGACTTCAGCCTCCAGGACCGTGAGAAAATAAATTTCTGTTGTTTAAGCCGCCTGGTCTGTAGCACTTTGTTATGGCAGCCCGAGCACACTAATACCATAGTAAATAAAAATCTGTTGAGCAAAGGGACTCCGTCATGTCAGGCTTCTATTGATAAAAGGCCTTTCGATGGCCTCTCACTGCCCACAGGACGCCTTCCCGTCCACGATGTCCGCGGTCTGGCTCCAGCTGCCTTCCCAAGCTTCTCTGTCTCTCTCAGGACGCACACCGTCAGGGCCAGCCAGACGGGTCTCTTTACAGACCTGACTCCGCCTCCAACTGGCTGCCTCCCGAGGCTCTGTTCCCGCTCCTGCCCCACCTCAGCGTCCACGCCTTCCTCCAAAGTCCCAAGACCATTTCTGTATCGGTTACGTGGCAGCCACACTCTGTAATCGTCTGTTGTTTCTCTTTGTGCAAGAGGTTTTCATATTATGCATACCTTCTCCACAAATGTAAGCTTCCTGGAACAAAGGCTGCATTTTATCCTTCTCTCTGCCCTTCACCGAGGGTAGACGCTGTCTGACCCAACGAATGTTTGGCGCCCAAAGAAGACGCCATGAGAAGGAAAGGAAAAGCACTGCAGCCTGGGAAAACATGGTGTCCTCAACTGGATAATATCTCAGAGCAACACGGCCAACAGCCTAAGGTTCTTAACAAGAGAAACGAAACTACTCGGTATTCTGTCATAACCTGTGTGGGAAGAGAGTCTGGAAAAGCCTGGATGTGTTATAACTGAACCCCCTTGCTGAACACCTGAAACAAACACAACATTGTAAATCAACTACAGCCCAATATAAAATAAAAATAAAGAAACAAGAAGAAAAAGCTATCTGTAGCATAATCCACAGAAAAAGAGTTCCAAGAGCAATACTAAACGAAGCAAGAGCTCCTTGTTTATCTCAAAACCCACGAATTCTGCCTAAATCCTTCATTTTATTATCCTGTAAAACACTATATGTAAAACACTTTAAAAAGTTCAATATCAGAAACATTTTGAACCCCCTAATAGTTTCCCGTATTTGGTTTTGTATTCCAGAAGAAAAGGGCCTGAAATAATTTAACAGAAAACATCCCTCCCATATGCTCAAATAATAAAGTCACTTCCTAGTCGCATACAGTGATTCATTAAACTTTAATAATAATATTTTTGTTTCTATTAAATACTAGGAACCTTTCATGACAGAACATTCTTTGTGTTCTCAAAACCGGTGGATTCCAATTTCATACTGACACCTGGCTACCTGGCTGAAATAAATGGTGTGCTTTATACCGGTTTTCATTTTTCTCAGTCTCTATGGCCAGGAAGTCACGTGCCTAACAGTGGAGATTTGTGGTCCCAGGACCCCCTGCTCTGTCTATCCAGGTCAGCTGCGGGGGCCCCCTGCGCGTGGCTTACCTTTGCGAGGTGAATCTGAATCTTATTTTTAGCATCTGCAGTCTCGGCAATGCGGTTGGTGAAAGCCAGGTTCACTTTGTTGAACTGATTCCACATCTCGTTGGCCGTCACCACCAGGAGGTTCTGGATGTCGTCTCTCAGTTTCCCAGAGGCAGCTCGCTCACTCTGGGAGCGAAGGATGTTGTCGTCCGTAAATTTGGCCCAGGACTCGGGCACTGAGACCCTGAAGAGAAAGGAAATTGATTCGGGCAATTGAAACAGTGATGAATCAGCCTAGACAGTCTGTAGGCAACCGCTCACCCTGAGAAGGAAAAAACCCCAAATCACTTGACCCTGGTTAACGGCATGAAGTGTAAACCTCAGAGCAAAGCTGCTTTTAAACTTTTCTTAATTGCCCCGTGTTTTACTGCTTATTCTCTATAAATCCGCAGCATAAATTACGTCCTCCGCCAGCGGGGAAGGGGGGAGATGAAGGGCATGGGTATGCCCATTCATCAGAAATGTGTCTCACCTGCCACTAAGCATCACGGAAAAATATTCAACCTCAGGACTAATCAAAGAAGGACTAATGAAAACAGCATACTAACAACCCTTTGTCAGGACAGCAAAGCGTGAAGAGAGTGATCACTTTCTGGCGAGCATGTTTAGAAAAAGATTCCCTCCTCCTGCAGGTAGGAAAGTTGAATTGGTACAGCCATGCTGGGGAGCAAATGCATATAACTCAGAAATTCCACTTTAGAAAGTGTTTCTGTTGAAATTAATTGACATATAACATGCTGTTGGTTGCAGGTGTGCAACATAAGCTCTGATTTATGGACACATGACAAGGTGGTCACTGCAGTAAGTCTAGCTAACATCCGTCATCACAAACAGTTACAAATCTTTTCTTGAGGGAGACTTTTTGAGATCTACTGTCTTAGCAACCTTCAAATACGCAATACAGTCCTGTTAACCAGAGGCTCCATGCTGTGCTCTACATCCCCAGGACTAAAAATTCGGAATGCCTCCTGAATTTGCACGTCATCACTCTGCAAGGGTCCTGTTAACCTCTGTATCAATCCACTTCAGACACTGATCCTAAGGAAATAACTCAAAGATGTCTATGTGAAGATATTCATTTTTAGCAACACTTATGCCAATCCCTGAAAAACCAGAAACACCTTAAACTGTCCCAAAGTCAAGAAAAAGTTGAGTGAATTATAGTACCTTTAAAAAAGTAATCCAAGGACCTCCTTGGTGGCGCAGTGGTTAAGAATCCGTCTGCCAATGCAGGGGACACGGGTTCCATCTCTGGTCTGGGAAGATCCCACATGCCGCGGAGCAACTAAGCCCGAGCACCACAACTACTGAGCCTGCGCTTTAGAGCCCACGAGCCACAACTACTGAAGTCCACGTGCTGTCACTACTGAAGCCCGAGCGCCTAGAGCCTGTGCTCCACAACAAAAGAAGGCACCACAATGAGAAGCCCAAGCGCCACAACGAAGAGTGGCTCTCATTCACCACAAGTAGAGAAAGCCCAAGCACAGCAACGAAGACCCAATGCAGCCAAATTAATTAATTAATTATTTAAAAAAAAAGTAATCCACACAGCATGCAAACTCATGTTGCAGAAGAATATTTTCACAATGTTTTTGACATATCCTGAAATGAGAAGTCAGACAGGCTATACAAACAGTGCAGGTGTAATACCCATCCTTAAACATAGAAATCGGTATCTACGTGAGTGGAAGAATACTGGAAGGACTGAGGGTAAACTGTTAACCCTGGGCCCCTCTGCGTGGTTTCTTTGCTCAGTGGTGTAACAGGATATCAAATGAGGTGCTTACCGTCAACTAAGGTTTTCACTCAGGCCACGATGACCTACAATAACACCCTATATGTTCCATACCCTGACGTTGATAAGAGACGGCTGGGAATTCATGCTGGAAACAGAGGAGGCCCTTTATGCAGGACCAAGCAGTCAGACCCAGGGTCTGAATCTGATTCACACCTGAAGAATCTGAACCACAAAGCCGGTCCGTGCTGCGGCTCCCATTACAGGAGTGCTAGGAGAGGAGCTGCTGTGGGGTGACCAGCCCCGCAGGAGAGCATCCACTTGGGAGTCCCTTCAACAGGGGGAGGGGCCATGAGTGTGGGAAGGAGCCCAGGAAAACTTTTGGGGTGATGAAAACATTCTTCAACTTGACTGTGGGCATGGTTACACAGGCAAGAAATCGGTCAAAACTCATCAAAATGTACACTTACACCAAATGCATCTTAGCATAGGTGAATGTCACATCAATCAAGCTGATTTTTTAAAGTGCTCTACGTCACTACTTTTTCAATGTTCTACATCACAATTTTTTTTTTGATATTCTACATCTCATCACCAGAGATGAGATGTGAAAGCCATAGGACTATTTTCATACGATGGGAAAGAAAGATAACACAGGGTTATCAAGATGCAGAGAGACAGGCCCTCTCATAGAGAAAAGACCATCGACACACGATCGCATCTGGGGGCCTGGCAAACAAACCATGGACAGGGCAAGTCTCACACAGGGTGGTAATAAATTATTCAACATTCAGCTGTTTTCTAGCTTGTACCCGCACCGCCACCCCACGTCCAGGGCATCCGATACACTGGTAACATTTTTTCTGTATGCTCAGCTCTGTTTTCTAGGTTTTCTGCCTCAAGCAGGTGCTGTTTTCATAGTTAGAAATATAAACAACAAATATTCTTTTACACGAGATTACAGGACGCAAGTGACGGCAGAACACGCGTGCTTACCGAGGACCTGTCCAAAGCAGGTGTGTCTTCCCTTTCCGCACCCTCCCATGACTGCCCATTTACCTCTTCGCTGCATCCTTTGGAAAGGAGAGAGGATGAATGAAATTCCGGGGAGATCGCGGAGGCGGCGCGCGCCTACTTACGTGGCATCCACCCTCTCCACTCCGCGGAAGGAGCTCACGCCAGCCGACGTGTTTCGCAGGTGGTGGCATTTATCGTCGATGCGGAAAGCTGCCTGCTTGTCACTCAGGTCCTTCTCCAGCTCGTGCTGGGAGGCCCTGTTGCCTCTAAAACACAGAGGGGAGGTGGAGCTTCAGGCTTAGGGAACAATGTCACACGAGGAAGCGTGCCTGCCCTTGCGGGTGGGGACCGCACCCTCACCCCCACCCGTGACTGCGCTCCCGGTCTCTCCTCCTTCCCACAGTGTCCAACTTCTCCACTACAAAGAGCTTCCCCTGGAGACGCCCATACGTGCGGGCGATGAGAACCCTGCCCACACTGCCCCTTCCACGGGCGGAAGATGTGTAGACGCGCAGAAGTTGGTATCTGCAGCCCTCCAGGCTGGGGCCCATCTTCCTAGCACCCAAACCGCTCCAGACGGGACACTGGTTTGGAGCAGGCTGTCCACATCTGTGCCTCCCTTTCCGTCTTCCTTTTCCTCGTCTCCGTCCTAACCTCTTTCTCCTCCATTCCTAGAGGGCAGTTCCCTGCAAAGTTACGAGGCATTCACAGCCAGCCTCCCTCCAGCTGTAAATGACCTCCGTCTGTGGCCACGCCAGGCCTGGAGATAGAAACCGAGGGTCTAAATGAACCTCCCCAGCAGGAGTCAGTGTGCCGGAAAGAGATCAGGAACTGGCGGGCCCCAGGCTCGTGCTCCAGCAGCCACCCTCCTGGGAAGGAAGAGGCCTTGGTGAGCTCTGAGATGCACGGCGTTCCTAACCCACCAGGCACAGAGGGGACCCGGCAGGCAGCTCAGTCCCAAAGAGACGGGCCCGTGGGGCAGGTGTGGGTGACAGGTGAGGCACATGTTGACTTGTGGAATAGTTCATTCCACACACAATTACAGAGTGCCTACTCTGTGCCTGTGACGCGTCACAGACAAAGCAAACGCCTCTTCCCTAGAGGAGCTTACGTCCTACAGGGAGGTGACGGCAGTCCCCACAAGCAGTAAGCAAATCCTGTGGTTTGTTAGCAGAACAATGCAGAAAACAAAGCAGGAAAAGGGGGCCAGGAGTGTGAGGGAGGATTTTACATAGGCTGGCCGGAGTAGGGCTCCTTGAGGACATGATGCTTGAGCCAAGACTTGCAGAGGGAGAGCGAGACCAGGCAGGACCCTGCTGGCCGCTGGAAGGTGTCAGATTTCCCTCTAAGTGGAATGAGAGGTCACTGACCTACAATCTTAAAGGATCATTCTAGCGCGGGGTTGACAACGAAGAGCATGGGACAGACAGACCCCATGAGAAGACCAGTGCGGTTACCCAGGTGAGACATAGCGGTGGCTTGGACCAACAGGGCGGCAGTGAAGGAGGTGAGAAGTGCTTTAAAGATGGAACCAAGAGAATGTCTAGGAGGTCGGACCTCAGTGAGAAAAAAAGAAAAGCCTAAGTTGAGTCATTGGAAGTGCAGGACGCCATCCACAGAGGGGGGCAAATCTATGGATGGGTGGGCTGGGGGAGGAGACGGAAGGACTTGCTTAATGTTGGAGTGTTTATTAAACATCCAAGCAGAGGCACCGAGTGGGTTGTTGGAGTTGGAGAGAAGGGTCTGGGCTAGAAATAAAAACTGGGGAGGCAGCGGCATCAGAGGGCATCTGACTGAGCCACGGGACCGGATGATCCTGTGTTCCCGGCGCCCACAGTGGTCTCGGCAGAGAAAAGCCACTCAGGAAAGCCTGCGTGGAACTGAACCTGCTAATTCTCTCTAGCTCGGCCTGTGCCCTTGGGGTAACCTGCCTGAGCTCTTTGTTCGGTTGTTTGTAAAGTGGAAATGAGGATGGCAGCACGCAGGTCGTCGGCATTTTGTGAATTCTAAATCAGTGTCCGTGTGCAGAGGATGAAAGGAGAGCAAACTCCCTCCCTGCTGCTTCTGAGCTCAGGTTGCTGGTTTGAAACTCTGAGATGTGAAGACCTTTCTCATCTCTGGTCTGGGACCAAGATGCTCCCCTCCAAGCTTCCTCTCTTGGGCTGACACCCTTGACCTCCTCTGACCTGACCTCAGAACCTCCTTAGGAAGGTCTTCTATCCATCCACCGTCCAAGGCGGGAGAGATCTAGGCCACCATGTTGGTTTCTAATGAGAGTCCATCCTCAGCTGAGATCCAAGCTGGTCTCATCGATTCTTCCTTCATGGTTCCTCCCCAGACAAGTGGAGCTGAAAACCCCCCTCCTATCCCCTTTGCTGGACCAGGCCCAGTAACCATGTTAGGATCCTGGCCCCCACAGACCCCCAGAGACACCATCCCAGGAAATGAGATGGGCATTTTGCCCAATGTGTATTAAAGAGCAAAGAACATGGAAGACGGGCAGCAGATTTTAGATTATGAAAAAGAAAATGAGGATTAGGAACTGGACCAGAAGAAAACAGAGCAATCATTGGAACCACATGAAACTGCTTCTGCAATTCCCAGGGAGCAGAAACCAGAAATTAATATGAGAGCTCCTATGTCTTGGGAACTAGCATGTCTTGTATTTATACCTTAAGTAAACTGTCCAGTTAACTAAGCCATGGGCAGTCGGTCATCCTTCACCAATCTTTAGCTATCCTCACCAATGTCTGAATTAAGGAGCCCTTCCAATCACGGCTTGAGAGAGATCTCAGCCATCAGAACCTCACCAACCTTCGCAGCATCAATCCTGGTGGTCAGCAGACTGAGTGAGAAGAACCACCACCTTTAGAACTACCTACTCCTTTGGCTGCAGCACACGGCACCCCTGACAACGTCAGTATAGGCAGAATCATTGTTTCCTTTGTGTGGCATATTCGCCACGACTTCTCTCCATGGCCGTCACCAAATGAATGTTGAACAATAGCTTTTCTACGCTGACAGCTGTTATCATTGCTTCAAACCCTCCTTTGACTATTATTCTTTGCCCCCAACCCCCACCATAAATATTAAGTACCTACTATCTACTATTGCCAAGAGAAGAAGAATTTGTGTTCTGCTAGAGAGGAGGATAGGTGAACAACTGCAAGGCCACAGGTGCAGTGAATGCAATGATATAATCACAGCACCAAGGACCACGTATCAGAGTTGCCAGGAAACCAGAGAAGGCTGAGCTTTTAAGGAGTGGAAAGTAAATATAAAAGTGTGCCACAATTCGTTGCTTTTCCAGCTGTTGGGCAGGACATGTACAAGTCAATCTCTCATCAAAGAATAGGAGACTTTTGAGTTCAAAGAAACCTTAGCCACACTTCAATTGAGGAAGGAAATCCTCTCTGAACCACTGCAAAAATTATTTCGTAAAAGTAAGTACCCCAAGTACTCATCTTAACCTCTAAATAAAAACATGTATGTGCGTGTGGACGTGTGTCTTTGTATGAGAAGTCCTTACACAAGAAGCTAAGAGAAATCTGACTGGGAAGCACGGAAGTATCATTTCATGGTAGATCTTTAATTGTATAGAGAGGTCAAGCTCTTACGCTAGTTGGGCGATGGCCTTGTCCAAATGCAGCTTCATTCTTTCTTGACAACACAGAATAACATCAACTTCCTATTCAAGTGAGAGAAAAAAAGCCACGTTAATGTTTTGATTATTGAACATAACATTCAAATGTAACAAAACATAGATGAAGGAAAACTTTATGTTTCTGGGAAAATCATGAGATACGAGGGTGAGTCAAAAATTATCTGCACTCTGACTGCAGAATTTACAGAAGTTTTAATATAACTGGAGTGTGGATAATTTTTGACTCATCCTCATAAAACAAGAAATTACCTGTATGCCTCCATGATATTGCTGTATTAATATTAGATGGAGCTTCACCCTTTACAGGGCTGTAGGGAAATCAGACTATGGAGCAAGTTAGGACGGGGGTAAAATTTTAGGAGTTTTCTTTATTTTTTAATCTCTGGTCTTTAACTCAGTTGATCAGTCAAATTCTGGTGATGTGTAAGGTTAAATTTAATGAATGGCTTCTTCTATACTAAGTATTCTTCCAAGAAACGCAAATCTGGGCGGGAAAAGGACAGCCTAAAAGGCAATTGTCTCTGGCAGTGCATGCGACCTCAAAAAGACCCAGTTTTTTGTTCCAAGTGGAGGCCAACCTCCACCCTGGGAGGCCAGCTCTCCCCTTGTCCTGCGTCTGCCCTGCAGCCCAGCTCCTATATGGGTATTAACAAAGCTGCACTCTCCACGCCACTCTGCTTGACCACACACGTGGCACTGTGATGCTGTCCGGATGTATACACCGTGACATGGGTTGTAGCAGAGATTTTTAAAATAAATATTTACTTCCCTCTGACATTCATATTCACATTAGAAAATCTAGGAACCCAAAACAGCACCAAGACGACATTTAAAAAGCGCCAGTAACTGTCGTGACCACTTTCTCAAGTGGAAAGTGATCTGATACTGAATGTTGAACATGAAACCTGAACGCTTTCCCATGACATAAAACGATTCTGGGATGAACAGCCTCAAAAGTATTTAGACGCCACCAAAGGGGATGCCTTTTTTCAAGGTTTTCACAAGTCCAGCCAAATTGCCCTTCAGAAAAGCTGTATTTATTGACAACCAGAAATGAATGTGAGTTTCTTCACCTCACACACTCAGTGGACACCATGCTTGCTCTTAATCTTTGCCCACGTGACCAAACCCGCCCCCCGATAAAAGCACACTTGTTCAGATTTGCAGGTTAATAGTATGACTACGTATTTGTTCATGATTTGACTTTCTTCTTTGGTGAACCACTTGTTCGTGTGCTTGTCTACCTTTTCTGTTATGTTTTTCTTACTTATAAACGTTCTTATATTTAAAATTCAATCCTTTCCCATTATATGTCATAAATTTAAATATACACGTGTATATATATAACCAGTTTGGCCCTTGCCTTTATGTCTTGTGGGTGGTGTTTTGATATACAGACATGATTCCTACGATGTCAAACGATCACAAGTTCCCTTCGGGTTTCTGCCTTTGTTAATTCGATTTTAAAGTCGTCCTCACACCAGTGTTAATTATTACTCAAATATATAGTCCTCTTCTTCTTTCATTGTTTAATTGGCTAACATAAAAATATTATGGCTAGAGTTTATTTCAGCGCTAACCCTCCTGCCTGACTCTTTGTAACGCTGAATGGTTGGAGTAAATAAAAAACTAAATCCCCACAACACGTTATCAAGCCCCCTGGCCCTTACAGGCAGCAAGGATTTCTCACACGTTCTCACTGTAGCTTGTGCGTGTCTTCGATTTTTAGTGCTGTTCAGTCTTCATCTTTCTCTATGGCTTGGGTGTGTGTGTGTGTGTGTGTGTGTGTGTGTATGAGTGTGTATGAGTGTGTGTGTATGAGTGTGTGTGTGAGTGTGTGTGTGTATAAGTGTGTGTGTATGAGTGTGTGTGTGAGTGTGTGTGTATGAGTGTGTGTGTGTGTGAGTGTGTGTGTATGTGTGTGTGTGTGTGTGTATGAGTGTGTGTGTGTAGTTATTTCACGGAGGTGCTGGCAAAGGATACGTGGAAACTGCTTAGAAAACATCACTTAAAACCCCAAATCCCAGTGAGCTTTTATGCTATGCGTACACAATGCACAGAGAGGGAATTCCTGGAACTATTAGTGGAAAAAATTACATTTAATGAGACTTTCGCTATAAAAAAAATCCTTCAACACTAATTTTTATATTTGAGTTTAAATAATGTCATATGGTGAATGTCATGGCTGGAGGCAGAAGGCTTCGTGGGAAGAGGGGATGTCTGACAGCAAAGACTTCTGGAACTGTCCCCAACGCGAACTACGTACTAATCTGTACTCACACGCGGGGCTGGCCTGGAAGCGCCTCCGTGGACGCCCATGCAGGGCGAAGGCCTTATTCCCTCAATCGCCCGCGGGAAGAAGGTTTACAGGAAGGTGACGGGTACAGGCAAAGGGCAGAAGTGTGAGGAGAGCCCAGATGTAAGCACACCAATAGCTGCCACCTGACACCCAGGGAAGAAAACCCAAGAACCGCACCCTAGGAGCCTGGCAAGTGGCTCCCCCACTTCTGGATCCTGAACTCGGGGAGAAACAACAGGCCCCACGAATAAAAGGGTCACTCTAACTTCTCTGAATCTCTTGGAGTCTCAGTGGCCAAAACGAATACACCGTGGCTTAAGCTGGAAAGTGAGCAAGGAGTCGCATCCAGGCATCTGAAGAACCTTGAGTTAATCCCACGATTTGAGGAGGTGAAACCTTTGAGTAGCATCTTGTTCAGGTTCTCCTCTTGGGGGGAACTGTAGTCTCGGGATGGGGTGGGGGGCTAGGGGGGTAGAATAGAAAGTTCACAGCCTTTGGCTTCCCCTCACCTCAAGCAAAACCCCCCTTGTGGCCTCACATTCCTGGGTCTTGGGTGGAATGGTGGTTAAAGACACGTTCCGGCATCAGACAGCCCAGCCCCAGTGCTGGCTTTGCAAATGCAGGGACCAAAGGCGAGTTATAAACTAAGGGTGATAACACCTAGTTTTCTAGGCTACGGGGTAGATCATCACATGCCCTGCAGACAGTAAGCTCTCGATAAGGGGTAGGCCTTATAATGTGACATGGGTCATAGAGCATGACCTTGAACTTAATCCTCACACACGATGTGGGCTCCGCCCTCTCCTCAGAGGAATACCGGCCAGGTCACAAGAACCCTGAGTTCTAACCGCACACGCGGATGTGTGCGGACTCGCAGCTACATCCTGAACTGAGGATACACAATCATTTCTGGCACCTCAGTGTTAAACCCAGACCCTTCCAGCAGACTGCGGCTCTACGTATCCATGTTAACTGAGCCTTTTTAAGTTTGGGGAAAGTGGGTAAACTATCGCACTCTTAACAGATAGAATAGGCTACAGAAACCAAGCTTTAAAAATCAAACTGTACGTGCAAATGGGATCTGGGTAACGGCAAGGACCACCTATAGGAGCAGGCCCTCCATTTCTACAGACAGTGTCTTTTGGCGATGAGATTCTCAGATTCTCACTTATCCTGTCTCACTTATCCTGAGATCTGCACTCTCAGCATATGCTCTTGAGTCACTTGAAGTTGACCCATCAGCCAGCCGGCTGTGAGGGGACTGTGGCCCCACCACCTGTTTAGAGGCAGAAATCCCACAGAGGGAAGGCATTTCTTGCTACGGGTGATGAGAACCACGCCCCCAGCCATTCCTCCCATGTCGGTTCTTTTCACCACTGTCTCGGCGCAGCATCCCTCTGCGATGGAGTCACAGAACCCCTGACAGCACCATCAATAGGAAGGGGGAGGCAGAAGGCATCAGGGTCCAAATAAAGACCACTTTTGGGGGGGATGCAGAATGAAAGCTTGATAGAGGATCTGGGCTAAAAAAAAAAAAAAAACAGAGCCTGGGAAGGGTCCCAGGTACATAAAGGCTGAAATCTTTAAACATGGCTGGGGTCTTATGGGAAAGAGCCTAGGAGGTGAAGGTCAGAGAACTAAGGACGAAACCATACTGAACTGTGGAAGGTGAGAGAGAGCCTAGTGAGAGGACCAGCACCTTCGATCAGTTAGAACTCTAGGCTCCTAAATGGCAATTTGGCTGCATATCAAAAGCTCTCCAAACGCATAATGCCCTTTGACGCATCAATTCATTTTTGAAATGTATTCTAAGGAAATAATCAGAAATACATACAGTTATCAATACTATGCACGTGTGAGGGCAGGGGCCACATTCCCATCTCTGTACCTTCCCCTCAATTTGGCCGTGAACCTAAAAATGCCCTAAAACATTGTCTTTTAAAAAATAGCACTGCCTTTCCACATCTAGAAGAATAAACATCATTGAGCATTAATCCAACCAAAAAAGCACTATTCAAATTCATATATATAGTATAATTGGATTAGTATCATATAATTAGATTAGTGTAACTACTCTTGAAGATATGTCCGTGTGTCTTTAAGTTGGGTGATGTCTCCCTAAGTATGATTATTAAAAAGACTGAAATACTCTAAAAGTCATAGTCATTTCTGTCTAATTGAACTTCAGGTGATTTTTATCTTTCTTTATCCTTTACTGCATTTTTCAAATTCTCTCAATAAAGATCTATTACTTTTATAACCCCTCAAAATGAATTTTTTCTAAAAAAAGCAAACAAAGCCCTACTGGATAGCACAGGGAACTATGTCCAGTATCTTGTAATACACCATAATGGAAAAGAATATGAAAAATAGTATATATGTGTATGTATGTGTATATATATAACTGAATTGCTTTGCTATATACCAGAAACTAACACAACGTGGTAAATCAACTATACTTCAATAAAAAGATAAAATAAAATATATCGTTCCTAAATGCTATGAATATCTGATACTACAACTCCTTACTTGCGTCTTATCTTTACTGTAACATCATTTTTTGTTTCTATACATTAAACGTTAAAGCACGTCAGCAACTAAGTTTCTTGTTATCAAAGGATTTGCCCCACATTTACCGTCAGCAGCTCTGTTTCCACTTCATCGTGAACTAGATCGATTCCCATCCTCTTTTCTCGATGAAATAGACATTCTCGGGCTACCTATAGATACACACAAATAATGGAAAACACTAACACAAACTGACTGAAATCAGTGACTAGCACTTCTAACAAATCGTTTCTAAAACAAGTCAATAGATGCTCCCAATACTAACTTTTCAAACCATTTTGTTGGAAATCAAACCAGAAACTCACTGTGACGACTAAGTGAATCCCTGCTGCTCGTGAAAACATAAAGAGTTTGAAAAAATTCCTAATTTGGAAAGTTGACAGAATGAAGCAGATGGCATCTACTTAATCCCCACAAGTCAGCATCGGAGAAAATTATTTGGCACTGATTCCTTCTAGAGAAATAGTTCAATAACCCAAGTCATAGTCTTCAAGATGCGATTTCCAAAAATTTTCTGCTGAGAGGCGTGACGAAGAAACAAATGATTATTGAAAGGCACCAAAGTATTTGTGTAGCCAAAAATCAAGGTGATTGCTGTTAAAGCACCATTTATTGTTTTCCTAATTACAAAAATAATATGCAAACAAAAATAATGGCCTCATCCATTAAAGAGAAAAAATAGAAGCCAGAAACGAGTTATCCATACTCCTATGACAGTTTGTTTGTTTGTTTTTAACATAACGGGAGTTAAAGTGCCCTCATAATTTTATGTTTTTTGGGACTGATGTTAAATAGTGGACCTGAAATAGTCTTTGACACAAAGCACGTTAACGACTCCAGTGGAAAACAGCTTAGAGAGCCGACAACTACACCACGCACGAGAGGACATTACGTAAATGTTAAAATACTTTTTTCAAAGAGTACTTCATGACATGGGAGGGCTATGGTGTTAAATCTTTAAAAAGCACAAAAGAGAACCTGGATATGATGTCATTGAACAAAATCTTGAAGTGGATCTCTAAGAGAAGCCACTGCAATGAGGAGTCCGCACACCACAATGAAGAGGAGCCCCCGCTCTCAGCAACTAGAGAAAGCCCGTGTGCTGCAACGAAGACCCAATGCAGCCAATACATAAATAACATAAATAAATAAATTTATTAAAAAAAACTTTAAAAAAATAATAAAATAATATAATGTACACTTATTAGAAGATGAATTAATGGGTTGAAGGGAACTCTGATTATTTTAATGTGTATCAAGAAATTGCTTTCCAGGAAGTTTCTACTCAACCAAAGTCTACTAGCAGCAGATGAAGTGTCTGCCTTCTGCACGTTCGCCAACCCTCCACGTTACCAGTTTTCATTCTTGCAAATTTAATGAGGCAAAGATGGTTACTTCACTGACTTAGTTTGCGTTTTTGTTACTGAGTTTTAATATTTTCATCTTATATACAGTTGATCATCAGTATACCCTCTTCTGAGATGTATCTGTTCACGTGACTCTTCTAATTTTAATCAGGCTCCTCTGACACTGTGTTGATTGTAAACGTTTAAACACACAAGATATCTGGACGAAAACTGCAGAAAAGAAATTTAAATTATGCCCACCTCATTGAAAGCGGTCATCGCTGAAAGGAGTGTCAAGGGAAGCAACTGAATCTCCTTTGGAACTTCAATGAAAGGTAAGTGGCTGTCACTTCAAGGATTCTTTAAAGTAAGTGGGGGATGGGGTGGGATGTAGAATAGACCAGGAATCCTTGAAATGAGCTGGAGCTCAGAGAAAGTACAGAAGCACTTCTGATCCCAAAGAACAATTCATGGTGAGTTCATTTAAAAGAATACCATTAGCATTCTTTCGACCTCTCTCGGGATTTCTGTGATTGTGTGTCTTTGTGCGCGTTTGCGCGCTTGTGTTTAGTGGGAAGGAGGCACAATAAGACGTTACACTGTGCAGGGGTCTCCAGCAAACCCCTCAACCCGCTAGGCTCCTAGCTCCTGGATTCACTAATCTCTTCTACTACAGGTCCCATAAAAAAAGACCTGCTGAAAACACTTCTCACCTGGAAAATGAGTCACACAAACATGGAGAAAATGGTGTTAGCTCTGTCCATTCACTTACACAACGTCTCATATGATTTCTGTCATTTGCACATCTTCACATACAGGATGTCTTCTTCCAATGCTAGTGGGTGGGCTAGGGTCCGGGGGCCCATCCCACACTCAGAGGGTTAGAGGTAATTTGATCTGCATTCAGAAGCCTGGTCAGAGGCCAGCAACCAGCAACCCACTGAAAGGCTGCCTCCAAGACCGCCACTGGCTTAACCTCCATCCCATTTCTCTGTTTAATCAAACTCACTCCATCTCCTAAGAAGGTCTACTTTGATCACGGCCCTGTGCGCCAAAGTGGAAACACAACATGCACACAGAGGGCATTTCATGACACAGACGAAGAAAACAGTTTATCTTTTTCCTCTCGGCCAATGTTTATGTTAATCCAGGGACAGCCATGACCAAGCAGCCTATTTAAGAGAAGGGAAGATGCCATTTTCACCATAAAATATTGTGTGTCATAAGGGTGTCGCTTTAATTAGCCTCCTTCCCGTGCAGGATTCTATTTTTTTTTTTTTTTTTTTGCCATGCCACCTGGCCACGTTCCCTGACCACAGACTGAACCCACGCCCTTGGCAGTGAAAGTGCCAAGTCCTAACCACTGGGCCACCAGAGAACTCCCGGATTCTCTCTTCTTAAATGGTTGTTCTGTATAATGTGTGAAAAATGGCAATGATTTCGTCATCTCTGAAACCCGTTACAGATGTATTGGTAGGGGCTTAGCTTCTACAGGTGAGGTGAAATAGAATTCAATAGATAAATAACCTCAGAAATTCAACGAGTGGGTTATAATCCTAAAAATGCAGCGTCCTTTTAATAAGGTCTTATATTTACCTGAAGAGGGGCCTCTGTCTCCATCAAAGCCCGCTCCAATTTTTTCTTAACGTCGGTTAGTTCATTTGTCTCTCCAATCATTGCATCCAGCTCATGGGTGATTTCAGATTTCCAAAATCCTATGTCGTTGACGCGTTCCCCCAAGTTCTGGGTGGAGTCTGCCTGTGTTTTTCGCGTCTGTTGATATTTGTCTTGAATCAAGCGAGATGTATCTACCCTTAGCTTCTCCGAATTGTGTCGGGAGGTGTTGGATTCTTGAAAGTTGGTTAAGTTGGACCTGTACCAATCATCAGGAGTGTACCTGGTGAAGAGGGTGGTTCTGTTGGAGACAAAGGGCAGCATGGCGCTCTCGGATAGCCTCTGGGATCGGGTGCAGTACGGGTCCAAGGCTGGCGAGCTGGATGCTGCTCTGTAGTAGGTGCTTGGTCTCCAAGGCAGACTCAGGCTATGGGTGAGATTGTAGTGGGGGAAGCGGTCCCTGTAGCTTGACGCCACACTACTGATGGCTGGTAGGAAGTTGGTTGGCGTTGGTCTAGGGTGGGCATAAGTGGCCGTTAAAGTAGAACCTAGAAGCTCCATGATGCTCAAACACGACTCGTAAATCTCTCCTGTTTAAAAGGCGGGGGGCGGGGGGGGGGCGTAAAAATAGACAGTTACGTGAATTACTCTTTGGTGAAAACTTACAAATAAAAGGCCACACCTGACTGGCTATAAGCAGCAGTGTTGTCTAACACATTCGATATTTGTTTTAATTTGGTAACCACCTTTACTTGTGATAGCATATGTCGCATTTTTTTTTTTTCTTCTCTGTCTCTAGCTTGTCTTCAAATCACATTTTTGTAGACGGGCCATTTGAATTTTTGAAATGTTTTTTACATTATGAGACGTAACATTGTCCTGTCACAGATTCAAATTCAGAGCCTGAACTATGCTTTTCAACAGATTGGGGTTCAAGTCTTGCCTCTGCTGTTTACCAGCTGTGAGACCTTGTGCAAAGGACTTGACCTCTCTGTGCCTCTTCTCTACGTGGGGAGTCATTCCTACTTTGATTGTTACGAGCAGTATTAGCCGCAAGGCGGTGCTTGGCGGCACTCCCGCCCCGACCCAGCCTCCACCACGTCTTCCTAAATAAACACACAATCAGAGTAGCAACGGTGTGGCAGGTACACAAACAGGACTCAAGGAAGGACCTAGATCCCCTTTCCCTGGCAGCGTGGCACCTCGAAGCAGCTCCAATGTACACAGACGCGCCACAGCAGCCCCTGCAGGGCGATGAGGCCTGAGTAAGATGATGCTAAGTGTTGGAAGGCTGAGCACAGTTCTGAGCACACAGTAAACGCTCAATAAATGTTAGCTGTTAAAATTATTAGTGCAGAGGCGTATACACAGTAAAAGGTAAATATCCATTCTCCCCACCCGAAGTAAACGCCTCAGAAGTAGACACTGCGAATAGTTCATGAACAGCTGTATCTTCCCAGATTTTTCCTTTTCATATACCAACATATATAATATTTTTTAATCTATATCCCTCTCCCTATATACATATGCACAGAGCCTTTTATACAAAAACGGATTATCTTAATCATTATATGACTCATTCCAGAACACACATTCCTTTTTTTTTAACAAAACCCTTAGCATTTTACTTTCTTTTTTTTAATAAATGTATTTATTTATTTAATTTATTGGCTGTTTTGGGTCTTCATTGCTGCACAGGGGCTTTCTCTATTGATGCGAGCAGGGGCTACTCTTTATTGTGGTGCACGGGCTCCTCATTGCAGTGGCTTCTCTTATTGCAGAGCACAGGCTCTAGGCACATGAGCTTCAACAGTTGTGGTTCACGGGCTCTGGAACACAGGCTCAATAGTTGTGGTGCACGGGCTTAGTTGCTCCAAGGCACGTGGGATCTTCCTGGAGCAGGTCTCGAACCCGTGTCCCCTGCGTCGGCAGGCAGACTCTTAACCACTGCACCACCTAGGAAGTCCCCGAACATGCATTTCTGAAAATATATGTACTTGGGACCTCTCCCCCTGTTAAAGCATATAGATCCACTGTATCCTTTTTTTACCAGATGAAAGTATTCTGTTGTCTGGAATTTGGGGTCATTGTTAGTCCAGAAAGCCAAGGATGCCACAGACTATGAAATACATTTCGGCAACTAAACATCATTCTGTTTGGGGGTTAACGTCCATGGACCCACTTACTGAAGAGGAAAAACAGTATCAGATCTAATTCTGGAGGCTGCTCAGAAAAAACAAACAAAACCAAACAAAAAACAAACAAAAATGTTTAATGATTCTTTAAATAGCTGTTTTGATGCCATTGGTACCCAAACCACAAAATAATCTATTTGCAGAATTGTGGCCAAATCAAAATCCACTCGGACCGCATGTGACGAAACAGCTGCCCACTGCCACTGGTGGAATCCCACATGACCCCAGCCCCCCAGCACCTTACACTGGCCAAGCTTGGAGTACGATGGTAAAAACAAAAGCCTTGATAATCACCTGCCATTTGGCACCTCAGTTTGAAACGTGAAATGCTGCCAATTCAGAGTAACTTGAGACCTCAGGGTCCTCACGGCTACTTTAGTTTCAGCCTCTTCCCCAAGCCACATCTAGAAACAATCCAGTCCATTTTCTTTGCACCAGGAGCTTCGAGTGGGGTTGGACCACTCTTGCTTGGCTTTTCTTAGTTCCTCACAATGATGAATCTAAAAGCTAATGTCACCCTTGGTCCTTCAACCGCAGAATTCCAGGTGTAGAATTCCCACGCGTTTTGATATTTACTCAGCGCCCGCGGTGCTGAAACCTGGAGGCATCTCAATCCACGTCTACCAGACATGGAGCCATGCGTCATCTACTACAAGGGCTGGTGTGTGAAACGCAGAGGTTCACAGGCCGGAGGAGACACATGAATTGAGAAAATCGACGTGGTGTGTAAAAGCCTCCAGTGATATTTTTTAATTAGAGATGGGATATAATTTAGAATCTGGAATCTGAAGCATAAAGTCGGTTGTTTAAAAAGTTTCCAGATGTAGAGCTCCTCACATGTGGCTGTAAGTTTCACACGAGAGACGACATTCCACTGCCTCACATATTCCAGTATTCCATACTCCAGCTCCAGTAGGCCCTCTTAGAAGTCACTCAGGAAGACCAAGTAAAAGACAACAGCATGGCAAATGTCTTTTGTTTGTTTGTTTGTTATTATCGGTCAAGAAAATTGAGAAAACCATGGCCTAAGAAATACTTAACTCAAAATAGATTTCTACCTTCAACCAGGGTAGGGAAATGAAAACTAGACTTGGCCTCTTACATCTAAAAAACTAGACCAAATATATAAAACAACTGTTTTCACGCTGCACAGGACTCTGATCCCGGAGAGAAGAGAAACAAATAAGGTGAGTCCTCTGATCACCTGGAGGCAATTTCCAGAGTATGGGGAGAACAGATGGAAACCAAATAAAGCCTGGCAGCATTTGTGAGTTGAGGAGGAGGCCAGAATTTGGGGGAGGCTGAGACAGCACAAAGTTGTGATGCAGGATTCTGGAGTAAAATGAGTTATGCAGAAAAAGAATTCCATAAATCTATGCAGCACTTGGGTCTTTGCTGAGTAATAGGCTGTACATATATCAAGGGACATTCCACAAGCCTGGGCAGAGAATGATGGCAGTGTTGTTGAATAATTCCTAGAGCTCACAGAGGGCAGAGATATGTTCTGAACCCAGACCCGTCAGAGTGGAGAGTTGTTGACGATCACCTGGAGCAATCGATGGAGACCCCAGAGACCTTACACATTAGGATGGGGCCAGGGGCTTCCCTGGTGGCGCAGTGATTAAGAATCCGCCTGCCAACACAGAGGACACGGGTTCGAGCCCTGCTCCGGGAAGATCCCACATGCCGTGGAGCAACTAAACCCATGCGCCACAACTACTGAGCCTGTGCCCTAGAGCCTGAGAGCCACAACTAATGAGCCCATGTGCCACAACTACTGAAGCCACGTGCCTGGAGCCTGTAGCTCCGCAACAAGAGAAGCCAACATACTGCAATGAAGAGTAGCCCCCGCTCGCTGCAACTAGAGAAAGCCCACATGCAGCAACGAAGACCCAATAGCCAATAAATTAATTAATTTAAAAAGAATGGGGCTGACCTATCTCCAGAATGAAAGTACTAATGACTCTAGCAAAGCTTGAATATGGGCCTCAAAGAGCCCAAACTAATCCGCAAGTAAAGCACCTGCCAGCTTCAAGATGCTCAAATGTATAACATCACAATGTCCAGCATCCAATCAAAAACTTCCCGACATGCCAAGAAGCAGAAAAAAGTGACCCATAATCAGGAGAAAAATCAGTCAATGGAAACAGGCATACAAACAGCGGAGATGTGATGGCCCCCCCCCCCCCCCCCCCCCCCCCCCCCCCCCCCCCCCCCCCCCCCCCCCCCCCCCCCCCCCCCCCCCCCCCCCCCCCCCCCCCCCCCCCCTAGACAACCACGTACAGGTATTTAAAGGGAAACAAAAACATAATGAAGAGAGGCATGGAAGACTTGAAAAAGAACCAAATGAAACTTCAGGGATAAAACATGTAATACATACTTGCACAGTTTCACTAGATGGGATTAACTGCAGATTAGACACTGGAGAAGCAAAGATCAGTGAGCTCAGATCCAACCGAACCAAAGCACAGACTTTTTAATTAACTTGGAAAAACATGAAAAGAGCCGCATGAACCTACGGTACAATACCAAGTGGTCTAACATCATGCCCTTGGGGTGTCATATTAAGAGGAGAGGGAGACGAAATATCTGAAGAAATAATGGCTGCAAATTTCCCAAATTTGATGAAAACTATAAACCCCTGTGTCTAAGAAGCGCCACACACTCCAAGAGGATAAACACACATCAGTGCGTGTGTGCACATCACCATCACCACCCGCCTAGGTTCAGCATGATAAAACTGCTGCAAGTTCACAATAAAGAGAAGAAATCAAAATGAGAGAAAAAAGCACAATAGATAGAAAGG
The DNA here is from genome assembly GCF_030028045.1 of Hippopotamus amphibius kiboko. NCBI lineage: Eukaryota > Metazoa > Chordata > Mammalia > Artiodactyla > Hippopotamidae > Hippopotamus > Hippopotamus amphibius. Next base: position 13,790 of record NW_026648561.1, on the reverse strand, counting down.
TACAAAGACAAGAATTAGGAAGACTTCTTGTCAGAAACTATGCAGGCCAGAAGACACACAACATCTTTAAAGGGCAGGAAGAAAATGTAATCCTAGAATTCTATTTCCAGTGAAAAACCCTTCAAAGATGAAGGTGGAATAACAGGGTTTTTATATAAAAGAGCAGAAGCCAAGAGAATTCAGCAGCAGCAGAACTGCACTAAAAGCATTGCTAAAGGAAATTCTTCAGGCAAAAGGACACTATACCAGATGGAAACTTGGATCTATGCAGAGAAATGAAGTGTCAGAAATGGTAAGTATGTGTGTGCTAATAGACAAAAAATTCCTTTTCGACTTTTAAATTTCTTTAAAAGATGGCTGCTTAAAGTAAAAATAATAAAAATGTATTGGGATGTTTATGATAAAAATAAAAGTAAACTATATGGTAATAATAGTATAAATGATGAGAGAGCCAAAACGGAAAAGTATTATTGTAAAGGCCTCACGACTAAAATGGAATAATGTTATTTAAACATATACTACAATAAGTCAAAAATGCATACTGAAAATGTCAGAGCAGCAGTTCTCAAAATGTGACCCAGGAAACCATGGGCTTGTCTAAGACCTCCTCTGCAGTGACAAGGCCGAAATTATTTTTATAGTAAATACCAGATGTGATGTGCCTTTTACACTCTCGTTCTCTCAGAAATGTACAACGGGGGTTTCCACAGGTGACATGATATGTGACATCACAACACGAGAACCCAGCTACTAAAAGACATTTTAAAGCTTTAACAAAAATGTAAAACAATGCCACTCTTCTCACTAAATCTGTTTCAGAAAACACCTTTTTTTGTAATGAAAAGTGTTATTTATGTTAGGTTGTCATGGTTATTTTTTAAAGTTAATATTTTTAATTTCCCAATTTTAATTTCTGAGATAATAAATATCAATAGATGTAATCTACATAAACGAAAGCTCTGTGTTCTTTGACCATATCAGAATTAAATTAGCAATCAATGATAGAAAGGTACTTGGAATATCCTCAAGTACTAGGGAACTAAACAACTCACTTCTCAATATCCTATGGGTCAATGAAGAAATAACACAGGAAATTAGAAGATATTTTGAACTGAATGAGAATAAAAAAACAGAACATATCAAAATTGTGAGATGCAGCTGAGTGTTTAGAGTGAGGCTTATTGCTTTAAATGCTTATATTAGAAAATAAGAATGAGCAAAAATCAATGATCTACACTTTCATCTTAATGGCTGGGGGGAAAAAAAGCAAAGTACACCCAAAGTAGAAAGAAGGAAATAATAAAATGTCAATGAAGTAGAAAATGAACAAATTCTTGAAAAGCAACGAAATCATAACACAAAAATTGATAAACCTCTTGTGAGACTGATCAAGATTTTTAAAAAAAGAGAAGACAAATACTTACTATCAGAAATGAAAGAGGGAATGGTACTAAAGACCCTGAAAACATTAGAAAGTTAACAAGGTAACATTACTAACAACCTTATGCCAAGGAATTTGACAACAGAGACAGAATTCTTTAAAGATACAAACAAACAAAACTGACTAAAGAAGAAACAGGAATCGCTGTATAGGAATTAAAGAAATTGAATCTATAGTTTAAAATCTTTCTTCAAAGAAAACTTCAGGCCCAGATGGGTTCACTGATAAATTCTACCAAAGTTTTGAGGAGGAAATGATATGTTTTTTGTTTCTTTGTTTGGTTGGGTCTTTGTTTGTTTGTTTGTTTGTTTGTTTTTGATATCAGTTTTTAAAACCCTATCACTGGCTTTCCCTGGTGGTACAGTGGTTAAGAATCCGCCAGCCTGTGCTCTAGAGCCCTCGAGCCACAACTACTGAGCCCATGCACTGCAACTACTGAAGCCCACGAACCTAGAGCCCATGCTCTGCAACAACAGAAGCCACCACAATGAGAAACCCGTGCACCACAACAAAGAGTAGCCCCCCTCACAACTAGCGAAAGCCCGTGCAGAGCAATGAAGACCCAACACAACCAAAAATAATAGATAAATAAATAAATAAATAAATAAATAAATAATCCTATCACTTACTTGGGTGATGTGCCTTTCACAATGTTTAAATTATTCTCTAAATTCTAACTCGGTCTCTTCCTAAGAGGCCCTGAGCAGCACATACTATGATCCTTAGCTGATGCTATAAATATCTCATATATGCAAGAAAATTAAACAAATTCTTTGGGAAGATGACTGAAAATAGCTGTGGAAAAGTTCATCCCCTAAATCATGCAATTGTTTTTTAATTATGCTTTTAGTCATGACCAAGAAGCATTTTAAGAAATGAGACCTGCTACAAAGTCAAATACAGTATTTGACTGTATTCATTGAAGGTGGGGTCAATAGTTATTTACATACCGGAAAAATGCTATAATAGTCTTCTATAAATATTAACATGCTAAAAATATAATTAATCACACAGAGATTGTAAGTACTGGAAAGTTCCATTTAAAACCCAAAAGGTGGCCTCAAGTTGGACATTTAGGCAAGACTTTAATATCATAAATATTTTAAGGCATAAAAACCTATAGATCAAGGACTTCCCTCATGGCAGTGGTTAAGAATCCACCTGCCAGGGGCTTCCTAGGTGGCATAGTGGTTGAGAATCCGCCTGCCAATGCAGGGGACATGGGTTCGATCCCTGCTCCAGGAAGATCCCACATGCCGCGGAGCAACTAAGCCCATGTGCCACAACTATTGAGCCTGCGCTTTAGAGCCCATGAGCCACAACTATTGAGCCCATCTGCTGCAACTACTGAAGCCGACATGCCTAGAGCCTGTGTTCCACAACAAGAGAAGCCATGGCAATGAGGAGCCCGTGCACCACAACGAAGAGTAGCCCCAACTCACTAAAAAGAAAGCCCGCGCACAGCAAAAAAGACCCAACACAGCCAATAAAATTAATTAATTAATTAATTTTAAGAAAAAAGAATCCCCCTGCCAATGCAGGGGACACAGGTTCCATCCCTGGGCCGGGAAGATCCCACATGCCATGGAGCAACTAAGCCTATGTGCCACAACTACTGAGCCCGTGTGCTGCAACTACTGAAGCTTGCACATCTAGAGTCCGTGATCCACAACAAGAGAAGCCACCACAATGAGAGGCCTGTGCACCGCAACAGAGAGTAGGTCCCCGCTCGCCACAACTACAGAAATCCCGCACGCTGCAACAAAGACCCAACACAGCCAAAATAGATAAAGAATAATTAAAAAAAATAAACAAAAACATATAGATCCTAGGCTGCAGAAGGCATGACAAGGACAGAACGTTTCCATGACTTGTTTCACATCTCGTCTAGGATCAGTGGGCCAGCACAGGCTTGAAAGAATCACACAAAACCCCTGTTCCTTTGGTCATATATATTTAATCCCTCACAGTTTCAAACTGGAGCAGAAATAAAACACTGCCCCTGACACAGTAATACGTACCAGACTTAGAAGAAATTACACCAGATTTCAATGTTTAAGTAATTTCTCTTTATGTGTGTATATTAAATAAGAGTGCAGGAAAAGTTGAATAATCTCTTCTAAAAAAAAGGCTTGATAAGGAACCCTCTTCATTGATGGTGAAAGTATAAATTACTATACATTGAAGAGCTGTAGGGCAGTATCTACTAAAGTTGAAAAAGGATATTCCCTATGACTCAGAAATTCAACTTTTTGATATGTATATATCTAAAAACACTTGTTTGCATACAATTAGAATGTACAAGAAGATGTTTCTAGTCATTTTTAAAAGAGAAAAAGCCTAGAAGTCCATCAACAGGAGTTTGCATGCATAATTTGTGGCAAATTCATGCAAGAATTGTCACACAACAGTAAAAAGCAATGAGCTACAGCATGTCTAGAATGATACCATGATATACAGTTTCTAAATGACACTATATATTGGTTTCTGGATAAATACCTAAGTAGTAAAAGTATAAAAATATGCAGTATAAGTAAACACTAAGTTCCAGTAGGTAGGGAAGGAGATAAGAGCGTGGGATTCCCAAAGGACACATGGGAGGCCTCTTTCCTGTCTGTAACGGTTTGTTTTTGTTTTTGTTTTTTTAAACAAGGTGTGGGTACATGCAGGCCTGAACATTTTATTTTGTGCAATATTTTCCTTTAAAAAGAAAAAAGTAGAATATTTTATCATATACCTGAAAACACGATGCCTATGAGTCAAACTCTCCGCTTGCTTTTGTTCACAATAACCAGATGAGTAGCTTCACCCATGTCTGAAAGGTTTATGTATCTACACCCCCATGAGCACCCAGGGAGACAACACACAGGGACGTGGTGTACACTGTCAAAATACAAGGGAGCGCTTCACAGCCAGCGCGAAGCAGAAGGGGCCGTGGACCAGAGGAGGATAACCGCCCTGACCTGAATTTCGGCAGCTTTTCCAACGGCCAGGGGCCGGGCTGTCCCGCGCCCCGCTCCCCGGGGCCGCACCTGGAGGACCTGGCTAAGGAAGCCGCGAGAACAGGGCGCAGGCCCCGGGCCCCGCACGGCGCAGCGGGTGAGATACCACACGGCCTAGGGTCTGGGGCACCGACGCCCCTCTCCGGGTCCTGCATTTACCAGCGCCTCCTCCATCCTCGAGAAGCGGGTGCGTGTGGGGGTGCGCGCCTGCGGGGCTGCCCCGGGTTTATCTGCAGTGAGGATGGGGAGGGGCGGGGGCGGCGATGCCAGGGTTTCCACGGCCTCACCCCGAATTCCGAGGCCAGACGCTGGAGTCCGCCTCGGGGCGGGGACGCTGCCGGGGTCGTCCCGGCGGCAGGCAGGAGCCCCCGGGGCCGCTCACCTGTCCGCGGGGCCCGGCGAGGGGCGGGGAAGCGGGCGGTGCGCGGGCGGCGGCAGCGCAGCACCCTCCACCCGCGGCGGCTCGGACCACCGGCCCCGCCCGGCCCCGCCTCTCCCGCCTGTGACGTCAGCGCCCGCGGACCACTCAACGGCCGCCGCTGCTGGCTCGCCGGCAGCCGATTGGCTGGTGCGGGGAGAGGCGGGCGGTTGCCGTGGACGCTCTGGCGCCTGGTAACCGCGGCTCCCGGGGCGGCTGGGAGGCGTGTAGGGGTGAAGGATTCCCCCGCCTCCCCTGCGGCTCCTGATCCGGAGCTCCCTCAGCCGCGCAGACCTTGGGGCCGCTCTGGGGCGCAGGATGCAGGCGAGCCCTCGCGTTTCCACCTGCTTCCGTTCGGGGACGGGATTCTCCAGCGATCTTCCCGCCCTCCCGCACTCTTAGGGAATGATTTGGAGCGTCTGTGAACAGTAGCCCTTGCTGTGAGGACAGGTGCTGGGCCACGTGTCTAACCTACATCCCTGTGCACCCACGCAACAACCCTGCGGTGGGCGGGGACGTTTTACATGAGGAAACTGAGGCTCGGAGAGGTTCATTGACTGAGGCAAGGTCCCCCAAACAGTAAGGAGCAGAGCTAGTCCTGACCCTCAGGTCCGTGACACGTCAAGGCACCCTTGGCATGAGCCAGCAGGCCACCTGTGTGAAGAGCAGCGGGACTCAGGGAGCTGCTAGTAACGCTGCAGAAAGGGAAGCCCTCAGCTAGAACACGTAATCATTCCCGGTGTGTCTGGGAAGCCCTGGGTGACGCTGCACCCAGAAGGGTGACGCTGGGGCACCTGGTGCCACCATGAGGCGGTCTGGCGGCTCCTCGCAGACCTCAGTGGCGTGGCTACAGGTGGGGGCCTCAGCTCTGCCAGGTTAGAAATTTGGTTCCCTCTGTTTCTCAGGTATATCATCACAAAGATGCTGCCTCAGGCTAACTGAACCTGAATTTGAAAACCTGGAATGCCAGCCACGAGGGTCCACGTTCAGCAACACGGCACCTCTGGCAACGAAGACAAGTCCAGAATATTTTCCCCGAGTAAGAAAGCCTCAGACAACATCCGATGATCCTCCGCTGCGCGCTGTTATGACCACAAAACTGGACAAGCCAAATCTAGGCTCCCAGACTGCCCCCTCCACACACACACCCCTGCCCCCCCGCCCCGCCCAGGGCACAGCCAACGTTGTCCTGCTTTCCTATGTTCCTTACCAGTGACTCTTTCTACATCTGGCCTAAGAAACATTTACCCTGAGCTACCCTTTTTGTTACTTTTCTCAGGCATGATGTGTTGCATTTTGTATTAATTCTCAGAATTCGGGAAGGGCCCTTCTGTTGCCTCCAGGCTGTGGACACAGTAAATGCTACCAGCCAAGAGGCCTGCAACAGTCCTAAAACAGACCAAATCGCCTGCAAACTCCTTCAAGATAACGTGCTTTGCACACAACAAAATGCCCAGTATCATTGTTAATTGAATATCAAAATCATTCAATGTCGGATTTTAAAATAAATAGGAGAAATTATAGCAGAATCTGGTCTTTTGAATGATACCTTGAGTCAGTGAAATTTAAAACTTCCTAACTATTGGTCAGCTCTAGTCTCTACAGAAAGAATTGGGCGGCTTCCCTGGTGGTGCAGTGGTTAAGAATCCACCTGCCAATGCAGGGGACATGGGTTTGAGCCCTGGTCCAGGAAGATCCCACATGACACAGAGCAACCAAGCCCGTGAGCCACAACTACTGAGCCCACAAGCCACAATTACTGAAGCCCGAGCACCTAGAGCCTGTGCTCTGCCACAAGAGAAGCTACCACAGTGAGAAGCCCCCGCACCACAATGAAGAGCAGCCCCCCACTCTCCACAGCTAGAGAAAGGCCACACAGCAACGAAGACCCAACACAGCCAATTAATTAATTAATTTTTTTAAACAAAGAATTGAATGATTTCTTAAAATAACTTAGAACCCCCCCTTCCAAAAATTATTCCATGATTATCAAGTCCTTGCCAGAATGTAGAGGTTCGTTGTCTCCCTCTTTATCTTTCTTTTACAGCAGAGACCTCCTAAATGTTTATTTTGCTCTGTTCATAAAGAGAATGAAGCAAAACAACCTGCATCCGGCAGCTGGACCTCACTTTTCCCAGCGGCTCCATAGATTCAGGGATGCATCTGTTTCTACTCATCTCTGTGTCCACAGCGTGTGGCTTAGCACCTGCCACAAACGAAGTACTGTTGTTGTTAAGTGAAAGAACGTGTGTATGATAATTAGCGACAGGAGATCATCAAAGTTTTGGAGGAGGAGAAGCCATAGAACAGACGGTGCCTGTTTTATGACTTTGCTCAAGGAACACACTGCTTGAGGCCCTCTCTACCCTCTGACTTCTTTCTCTGCTCTGTTTTCATCCCCTCGGCCCCATAACCACCAAGCCTCCTCGCCTGTCTCTCTGGGGCTTCCCATCACTCAGCCCATCACTCCTCCTCAAAGACGCTGACCGCCCCCTCCCAGTTCTACTTCCCCATCAGAAACAAAGTGTGGCCCTCTCCATCTATGCCCCTCAAACCCACCCCTCATCTCCACCCCCATGACTGGCAGCCCACGGCCTGCTTCTCTGTTCCTCCTCCCATACCCGAAAGTGTGCATTGGTTGAGATTTGCTGCTACTGGACATCAGTGCCTTTCCCGTTCAGTCTGAGCTCTGATGCTGCTCATCAGAAGTCTGTTGAGTCAGCCCTGGGTATCTCTCCAATTCACAAAGGGAACATCGCCCTAAAACTCCCATTTCACCCCTGTTCACCCAACACGTGTGGCGCGTGGAAAGCTGAGCCTCCGTCTTTGTGGATGCGAGTTCATCACCCTCCACACCTCACTCTTTAGTCACTTGAAAAGGAGAATTAAAGGGAAAAAAATTGGAGACTTACTACGAATAGATTGGATTAGGCTTGATTTGTTAAGCAGTGCCTCTAAATTGTGCCTGTATTCCTTATGGAAATTAAAGACAAAGCCAAGTTTGCTTTGTGCAAATTTAGCAGCACTGAGACCCTTTGGCAGAATGCCACATCACCCCTTGCTTGGGGGATGTTTGTGCAAAATCTTACTTGGTAAGGCCTTGCTTTCTTCCAAGGAACAAACAGGGTGGAAATTCATGATCTACCTCAGTATCAGCAGTAATCTGACCTACAGGCTTGTACCTGAATACTGAAACCTTGGGGTTCACTGCTCAAATATAATACTTGGAAAAAGAAGAAAAGGAGTAAGGAGTCTTTTCTTAACTTCTGCAAATGTCACTCACTATTTATATAACATTTAGGTTGTTTTTATTCAAAGATTTTTCTTGTTTCTTGATCTAGGATTGTATTGCTATAAACTTCCCTCTTAGAACTGCTTTTGCTGCATCCCATAGGTTTTAGGTCATCGTGTTTTCATTGTCATTTGTTTCTAGGTATTTTTTGATTTCCTTTTTGATTTCTTCAGTGATTTCTTGGTTGTTTAATAGAATATTGTTTAGCCTCCATGTTTTTGTATTTTTTTACAGTTTTTTTCCTGTAATTGATATCTAGTCTCATGGCATTGTGGTCGGAGAAGATGCTTGATATGATTTCAGTTTTCTTGAATTTACCAAGGCTTGATTTGTGACCCAAGATGCGATCTATCCTGGAGAATGTTCCATGTGTACTTGAGAAGAAAGTGTATTCTGTAATTTCTGGATGGAATGTCCTATAAATATTGATTAAGTCGAGATGGCCTAATGTGTCATTTAAAGCTTGTGTTTCCTTGTTTATTTTCTGTTTGGATGATCTGTCCATTGATGTAAGTGGGGTATTAAAGTCTCCTACTATTATTGTGTTACTGTCGATTTCCCCTTTTTATGGCTGTTAGCATTTGCCTTATGTATTGAGGTGCTCCTATATTCAGTGCATACATATTTACAATTGTTATATCTTGTTCTTGGATTGATCCCTTGATCATTATGTAGTGTCCTTCCTTGTCTCTTGTAATAGTCTTTACTTTAAAGTCTAATGTGTCTGATATGAGTATTGCTACTCCAGCTTTGTTTTGACTTCCATTTGCTTGGAATACCTTACTTTCAGTCTGTATGTGTCCCTAGGTCTGAAGTGGGTTTCTTGTAGACAGCATATAGGAGGGTCTTGTTTTTGTATCCATTCAGCCAGTCTGTGTCTTTTGGTTGGAGCATTTAATCCATTTACATTTAAGGTTATTATTGACATGTATGTTTCTATTACCATTTTCATCATTGTTTTCGGGGTTTTTTTTTTTTTTTTTTTTTTTTTTTTTTTTTTTTGTAGGTCTTTTCCTTCTCTTGTGTTTCCTACTTAGAAAAGTTCCTTTAGCAATTGTTGTAAGGCTGGTTTGGTGGTGCTGAATTCTCTTAACTTTTGCTTGTCTGTAAAACTTTTGATTTCTCCGTCAAATCTGAATGAGATTCTTGCTGGGTAGAGTATTCTTGGCTGTAGGTTTTTCTCTTTCAAGACTTTAAGTATATCCTGCTACTCCCTTCTGTCTGCAGATTTTCTGCAGCAAGATCAGCTGTTATCCTTATGGGTTTTCCCTTATATGTTATTTGTTGCTTTTCTCTTGCTGCTTTTAATATTTTTTCTTTGTGTTTAATTTTCATTAGTTTAATATGTGCCTCGGTGTGTTTCTCCTTGAGTTTATTCTGTATGGGACTCTCTGCACTTCTTGGACTTGATTGACTATTTCCTTTCCCATGTTGGGGAAGTTTTCCACTATAACCTCTTCAAATATTTTCTCAGACCCTTTCTTTTTTTCTTCTTCTTCTGGAACATCTATGATTCAAATGTTGGTGTGCTTAATGTTTTCACCAAGGTCTTTGAGACTGTCTTCCATTCCTTTTATTCTTTTTTCTTTTTCCCGCTCTATGGCAGTTATTTCCACTGTTCTATCTTCCAACTCACTTACTCATTCTTCTGCCTCAGTTGTTCTGCTGTTTATACCATCTAGAGTGTTTTTAATTTTGGTTATTGTGTTATTTATTACTGTTTGTTTGCTCTTTAGTTCTTCTAGGTCCGTATTAAATGTTTCTTGTATTTTCTCTATTTTGTTTTTGAGATTTTGGATCACCTTTACTATCATTACTCTGATTCTTTTTCGGGCAATTTGCCTATTTCCTCTTCATTTATTTGGTCTTGTGGGTTTTTATCTTGCTCCTTTGCCTGCATGGTGTTTCTTTGTTTTCTCATTTTGTCTAATTTATAGTATTTGCTGTCTCCTTTCCCTGTACTGCTTATTAGTAATTCCTCTTGTTTCTGTTCTCTGCCCCCTGTGGTGTTCCAGGGTCTTGAGTAGGCTTCCTGATGGGAGGATCTGGTGCCTGCTTTCTGGTGTGTAGATCTGAGTCTTTTCCCTCTGATAAGCAGGGCCATGTTGGGTGGTGTATTTTAGGGTATCTGTGAGCTTAATATGGCTTTAAGTAGTCTGTGTGCTAATGGGTGGGTTTGTGTTCCTGTCTTCTTTGTAGTTTGGTGTGGGGTATCCAGCACTGGAGTTGCAGGCAATCGGGCGAAGCTGGGTCTTAGACTCTGATAGAGGCCTCCATGAGAATTCTCTGTGGTTAATCTTCCCTGTGGCTGAGGACTCTCTAATGGTGTACTGTCCTGAACTCGGTGCTCCCTCCCAGAGCCTCTGACTTGACTTCTGGTTGAGGAATCCACACTCCAGAGGTTGCTCATCCCGGCAATAAAGGGGATTAAAAAAGACTATTCAAGCCCCAGACTAATGGTAGAAGGTTAAGTCAAACAAACAAATACTGAATCAAGGAAACATGTATACACACAAGAAAAACAAAAACAGAACCCATTAGAACATAAAGCACTAGAACAACCTGACAGAAGAACCCCAGAATGCAATCAGACAATTAAAGAGAAAACCAACAAAAATTCAAAACCAAAAAAAAAAAAAAAAGCAAAAACAACCCCCAAAGCCAGAACTGACAACAGAATGGATCAGATCAATAGATTTAATAATAATAATTCTCTTTCCTTGGGGTCTCAGCTATACGTGTCCTTGTACACGCTTTGAGCCTCAGGCCACCTTTGCCTCTCCAAGAGGCCCTCCTCTGCCTCCGGGTTGGACTCTGGACCTGCTGTGGGTCCTATGGGGTCCACTTAGGCTCTGATCTGGCCCAATTCCTGTGTGTGCTTGCTCCCAAAGCCCACAGCTACCAGAGCTAGACCTTTTCCATTTGTGGGAACATTCATTGTCTACTCAGATATCCCAAAGACATAGGATCTACCTAGCTGATCACGGGAATTTAGTCTGCAGTGTGTATATTTGATGGAAAGATTTTAGAACCTCTTCCTTAATCCCCCGTCCCTGGTGTTCAGCTTTGGTTTTGTCCCTGCTTCTGCATGTGGTCCAACCAACAGAGTCTGATCCTGAGGCTGCCTCGGAGCCCTTCAGGTCTGCCTCAGTGAGGGTTTCCTTTATTGTTCATCTGCAGATGCAGGTGTGTGGGGGGAGAGAGGCTTTGGTAATGGCTCCTCTCCCTGTGTGTGACTCAACAGTAGCACCCTGCTTGGATCACGGGAGCCCCAGGGATGATGCTGAATGTTCAGGGATGCCGGCGGCTTCAGGTGTAGGAAATCTGGCCTTAGTGTGTCTCTTTACTGGTGTGTGGCATAAGGCTCATGAAGGCTAGTCCTCAGGGTCTTTTCATATTACTCTGTGACCAGTAGAGCTTCCTTTATTGTTCATCTGTAGACGCCGATGTGTGGGGAGAGAGAGGATACAATAGTGGCTCCTTCCCCTGGGTGTGAGTCAGCAGTTGCACCCTGCCTGGGTCACGGGAGCTCTGGCGGTGGCAGCGGTGCCTGTTGCAGAGGGAAGCCGGTGGGCTTGGGTGTAAGCAGAATGTCTCCAGAGCTGGGCCACCCTGCAAACTTCTTCAGGCGCACCAGGCCAACCCCCCAGGGGGCTTTTTCTATCCTTGTCGACTGCGACAGCTAGGCCCAGAGGGGGCCTCCCTTTGTTCATCACAGGTGCCAAAAGAGAGGCTACAACAGTGGCTCCTCCCTGCTGTGTGTGAGTCAGTAGTAGTTTGCCACCACCATGGCTGCCCAGCTTGCCACAGTAGGCATTCTCTGCTGCAATTTCTTCCCTCCTGTCCCCTCAGTCCATCTCCCCACAGCCAACAATGTTTCTCACCCTGAACCAGTTCTCCGGTTCCCACGTTCCAGCTCCCAGACCCCCTGTACAGCTGTGAACCCACGTCTCACTCCGGGACACACAGGGCCATGGTACAGACCCTCTGTGTGTTTCTCATTCTTTCCCATCTGCCACAGATCAGCCACTTCACCCTCTTTGGACAGTCCCAAATGCCTCCCTTCTGACCCAATCAAATTCCCTGTTGGAGCAGGGGTTTGCCTGTCAGATAAGGGGAGTTTCCCCAGATTTGGCAATCTCTCCTCTGTTTCAGCTCCCCCCACCCCAGGGTGAAAGACCCATGCCTTTCCTTTCTCCTCCTCTTCTTTTTTTCCCCTCCGTCCTACCCAGTTATGTTGGGATCTTTGCAGTCCCTTCTGGTGTCCAAGGTCTTCTGCTCCTTGCAATGTATTCTTTATTGTTATTCTTGGAAATTACTCAGAAACAGATTTGGGACATTTTATTCCAATTTGTACCATCATTATCAATGGTATGCTTTCCCTGTGTGCTGTGTTGAGAATCAATAATTTTGGAAACAGTAAATTAATCTATAACTGGGTATGGAATTCAAATGGACTTCATGCACACAATACAACACTAATATTTACAGAAAAGTGCTTTGTGGAGGGTTTATTGGCAACAATTGAATGTGTGATGCATTCATTGAGAATTTTATCATTTACAACAACAGGAAGTTGGTATAAGTTGTCACTGTTATGTTTTGTTTATGTTACTAGGTTATCTGTAGGGGTGTGTATCCCCATCTGCTTTTTTTCATGAATGACTTTTTCATGACATGAAATTGCAGGGCACACCTTGTTGGAGTACTCCCAGAGAGCCAAGGTACACAGACTCTAGCAAGCTCAGATATCACATTCTATCTCCCTGTTCAGCAAGTGAGGATCTGTGTCCTAGAGGGTAAATTACCTGCCCAGGGTCACATTTTTTGTGTGTGGCCTTCAGATCCAGTAGAAGACAATGGGCTCTCACAGGTTCTCTTGCCATATGTTTCCACCAGAGCCATTGTCTCATTATCGTGTGTTTTCACATAATGCCTCCCCCTTAGACTATGTCCCTGGGAGGGCAGGGACAATGTTCTTCCAGCCTTAGTCACAGGAACCATTTCTGAAGCACTTGCTCTGTGCCGGCTTCGTACACATCATTTATGACCCTCATCATAACCCCACAAGATTGATAATATGATTCCCCTTTTATAGGGATTTACAAGTTGAATAACTTGCCCAAGGTTATAGAGTTGGAGTCTAACCTAGGTCTGTCTGACCCCAAAGCCTATGGTCATTTCCCTGCATCAAATAGCTACATTCCTTCTCATCTGCTGTCCTTTCTGTCCTCGCCACCAGCCATCGACCTTGGCTTGTGGTGACTCCTCCTGCATGTTTGTTGAATGGATGAATGAGTGCTTGGAGAAAGAGGGACCAGCTTCCCTCCCTGGCACTCACTGGTGATGTGATACTGAGCAGATCCCCAAATCATGCCAGGACTGTCATATCTCTCCATAAAATGTGGCTAATGATGCTTCACTGGCCTGAAAGGAAGAGCACTAATCAGATGCTCTATTGAAATCCTCCCCAGAAAATGGACTGAAATTCAGATGCTCACTTATGAGCAGTTCTGGAAAAGCTAAGAGTACTTAGCCCATCTAAGGGCAATGGCACCCCCTTCTACAGGGACAGTTGGACTGCTTCTCTTTCTCCCTGAAAGAAATAAAACTTAACAGTAAAGCAACCAGATTGGA
>NW_026648560.1:0-38701 GCF_030028045.1 Hippopotamus amphibius kiboko | reverse complement strand
GGAGCAGGCTGCTTGCCATTCTTGGCAAGGGCCTCATCCCACAAGCCCCGTTTCCTCGAAGGGGAGTGCACCTTGGTACCCAGAGCCTCCAGAGGAGCTGCCGTCTCTCCAGCCACAAAGGCCGGCAGCTGAGCCCAGGACAGCCTGCTGCGTGGAGGGCTTCCATGGGAGAGGGCCCTGCTTCCCTGGCGGGGGCTCTTGCTCACACTGCTCTCCGTGGGGAAACACTGTGTGCGCCAAGGGGCTCCTGGGTGCAGAAGATCTCTCCCCAGCGCCGGCGGTGCAGGGAACCCTCTTTGGACACAGAGCAGTGTTCTAGGCAGGCCTCCCAGGCTGGGAGAGCCTCCACTGCCCCAGCTGTCCAACGGCCTCAGGAACACACTTCTAGGGGGTGTGGGTCTGACAGGCAGGGCGGCCTGAGGGGGGGAACGTGGATTGCAAGGCCAAAGCCACTGCGCTGAGCATTGCCCCTGGAAGTCCCAGCTGCAGGCTCTCTGCTCCACGCCCAGGCTGGAGTGAGCCTGGACCCTGGCCTGCAGACCCAGGCTTGCCCTGGGCACTGCTAGGGCGGGACCCAGCCCAGGCTCAGCCAGGCCTCCCTAGGGCTTGTGCTGGCCTAGGCCACTGCCAGCCAGCAGGAGCTCGACGCAACACAGTTCATTCGAGAAGGCCCCAGGGTGTTGCCTGTGTGTGTCTCTTGCACTGCTCGGAAGCTGCAGGTCCAGAGGCTGTTGTGTGCACCTGGCCACTGGGGCCTGAGGATAGATAGAAGAGGCATGAGCCCACTTGCCAGCGGGACTCCTGCCGCCTCGGAGTTGCCTGCCCACCACCCCCTTGCTGCCTGCGCTGTCTTCCCTGCGGGCAGGCCTCTGGGTGCCCCGGCCAGTCTATGCCAAGGAAACAAGGTGCTTGCTCTCCCCTTGCTAGAAGCTCCTCCTACAGCCTTCTGGACCAGGGGACACATGCCCCCTGGACCAGCAGCCTGCAAGGAAGCTGCAGCTCAGCCATCCAGCAAGGCCTGCAGTACTAGGCAGGAAGCCACCTGCTAAGGACAGCTTCCCCACGCCAAACCTTGGAGGAGCTCATGGAGGCACGGGCCTGCAAGCGTTTTCCACGGGAGGGCACTGGGTGCCCAAAGCCTCCCCTGCGGCCTCTGAGCGCCCTCCAGCCCACAGGCCCTGGCAACCCACTCTGTTGCCGGAGGGAAGTTCTAAGCAGGACGCTCTCGCCTGGGGAGCCAGGGTGCCTCCTGCTTGGCAAGTGGCTCAGGACCTCCTGTGGAGCGAGGCTTCCCCTCCCATGCTTGGCGGCCAGCAGATGGTGTCATCGCTCCACCGAAAACCTCTCTGCTTTGAATTCAGCCCTGGATCTCCTAGCTGACTGCTCTGCCCCAAGCAGCAACTCCAGCGTGCGCCCAGCCCCCAACCAGGAGAGTGCCTTTCCTGAGCACTGCTATGCCATGGCAGCTCCAGGAAGGCCTCCCAGGGCCTTCTCTCCCCTCACACCGTCGTGTCATTGGGCCCACCCGGGGAGCAAAGGTCCCCCTGGGCAGGGCTCAGGGTGCAGCCTGTGTGTGCTTTCACGGCTGGGAAAGGGGAGATCCTGAAGCTGGCTGCCCACTTGTGAATGGGGCCGGAGGGCAAGAGCCGGCATTCGTTTCGTGGGAAGCGGGAGATCTGGGCTCTCCAAGCTGCATGCAGATCCCCTCCCTGGCTGCCCCTCTTGCTGCCTTCTCGGCTGCCCAGCCTCTCTTCCCCACGCGTGCGTCTCATCGAAAGGAGCAGGCTGCTTGCCATTCTTGGCAAGGGCCTCATCCCACAAGCCCCGTTTCCTCGAAGGGGAGTGCACCTTGGTACCCAGAGCCTCCAGAGGAGCTGCCGTCTCTCCAGCCACAAAGGCCGGCAGCTGAGCCCAGGACAGCCTGCTGCGTGGAGGGCTTCCATGGGAGAGGGCCCTGCTTCCCTGGCGGGGGCTCTTGCTCACACTGCTCTCCGTGGGGAAACACTGTGTGCGCCAAGTGGCTCCTGGGTGCAGAAGATCTCTCCCCAGCGCCGGCGGTGCCGGGAACCCTCTTTGGACACAGAGCAGTGTTCTAGGCAGGCCTCCCAGGCTGGGAGAGCCTCCACTGCCCCAGCTGTCCAACGGCCTCAGGAACACACTTCTAGGGGGTGTGGGTCTGACAGGCAGGGCGGCCTGAGGGGGGGAACGTGGATTGCAAGGCCAAAGCCACTGCGCTGAGCATTGCCCCTGGAAGTCCCAGCTGCAGGCTCTCTGCTCCACGCCCAGGCTGGAGTGAGCCTGGACCCTGGCCTGCAGACCCAGGCTTGCCCTGGGCACTGCTAGGGCGGGACCCAGCCCAGGCTCAGCCAGGCCTCCCTAGGGCTTGTGCTGGCCTAGGCCACTGCCAGCCAGCAGGAGCTCGACGCAACACAGTTCATTCGAGAAGGCCCCAGGGTGTTGCCTGTGTGTGTCTCTTGCACTGCTCGGAAGCTGCAGGTCCAGAGGCTGTTGTGTGCACCTGGCCACTGGGGCCTGAGGATAGATAGAAGAGGCATGAGCCCACTTGCCAGCGGGACTCCTGCCGCCTCGGAGTTGCCTGCCCACCACCCCCTTGCTGCCTGCGCTGTCTTCCCTGCGGGCAGGCCTCTGGGTGCCCCGGCCAGTCTATGCCAAGGAAACAAGGTGCTTGCTCTCCCCTTGCTAGAAGCTCCTCCTGCAGCCTTCTGGACCAGGGGACACATGCCCCCTGGACCAGCAGCCTGCAAGGAAGCTGCAGCTCAGCCATCCAGCAAGGCCTGCAGTACTAGGCAGGAAGCCACCTGCTAAGGACAGCTTCCCCACGCCAAACCTTGGAGGAGCTCATGGAGGCACGGGCCTGCAAGCGTTTTCCACGGGAGGGCACTGGGTGCCCAAAGCCTCCCCTGCGGCCTCTGAGCGCCCTCCAGCCCACAGGCCCTGGCAACCCATTCTGTTGCCGGAGGGAAGTTCTAAGCAGGACGCTCTCGCCTGGGGAGCCAGGGTGCCTCCTGCTTGGCAAGTGGCTCAGGACCCTCCTGTGGAGCCGAGGCTTCCCCCTCCCATGCTTGGCGGCCAGCAGATGGTGTCCCTCGCTCCACCGAAAACCTCTCTGCTTTGAATTCAGCCCTGGATCTCCTAGCTGACTGCTCTGCCCCAAGCAGCAACTCCAGCGTGCGCCCCAGCCCCCAACCAGGAGAGTGCCTTTCCTGAGCACTGCTATGCCATGGCAGCTCCAGGAAGGCCTCCCAGGGCCTTCTCTCCCCTCACACACCGTCGTGTCATTGGGCCCACCCGGGGAGCAAAGGTCCCCCTGGGCAGGGCTCAGGGTGCAGCCTGTGTGTGCTTTCACGGCTGGGAAAGGGGAGATCCTGAAGCTGGCTGCCCACTTGTGAATGGGGGCCGGAGGGCAAGAGCCGGCATTCGTTTCGTGGGAAGCGGGAGATCTGGGCCTCTCCAAGCTGCATGCAGATCCCCTCCCCTGGCTGCCCCTCTTGCTGCCTTCTCGGCTGCCCAGCCTCTCTTCCCCACGCGTGCGTCTCATCGAAAGGAGCAGGCTGCTTGCCATTCTTGGCAAGGGCCTCATCCCACAAGCCCCGTTTCCTCGAAGGGGAGTGCACCTTGGTACCCAGAGCCTCCAGAGGAGCTGCCGTCTCTCCAGCCACAAAGGCCGGCAGCTGAGCCCAGGACAGCCTGCTGCGTGGAGGGCTTCCCATGGGAGAGGGCCCTGCTTCCCTGGCGGGGGGCTCTTGCTCACACTGCTCTCCGTGGGGAAACACTGTGTGCGCCAAGTGGCTCCTGGGTGCAGAAGATCTCTCCCCAGCGCCGGCGGTGCCGGGAACCCTCTTTGGACACAGAGCAGTGTTCTAGGCAGGCCTCCCAGGCTGGGAGAGCCTCCACTGCCCCAGCTGTCCAACGGCCTCAGGAACACACTTCTAGGGGGTGTGGGTCTGACAGGCAGGGCGGCCTGAGGGGGGGAACGTGGATTGCAAGGCCAAAGCCACTGCGCTGAGCATTGCCCCTGGAAGTCCCAGCTGCAGGCTCTCTGCTCCACGCCCAGGCTGGAGTGAGCCTGGACCCTGGCCTGCAGACCCAGGCTTGCCCTGGGCACTGCTAGGGCGGGGACCCAGCCCAGGCTCAGCCAGGCCTCCCTAGGGCTTGTGCTGGCCTAGGCCACTGCCAGCCAGCAGGAGCTCGACGCAACACAGTTCATTCGAGAAGGCCCCAGGGTGTTGCCTGTGTGTGTCTCTTGCACTGCTCGGAAGCTGCAGGTCCAGAGGCTGTTGTGTGCACCTGGCCACTGGGGCCTGAGGATAGATAGAAGAGGCATGAGCCCACTTGCCAGCGGGACTCCTGCCGCCTCGGAGTTGCCTGCCCACCACCCCCTTGCTGCCTGCGCTGTCTTCCCTGCGGGCAGGCCTCTGGGTGCCCCGGCCAGTCTATGCCAAGGAAACAAGGGCTGCTTGCTCTCCCCTTGCTAGAAGCTCCTCCTACAGCCTTCTGGACCAGGGGACACATGCCCCCTGGACCAGCAGCCTGCAAGGAAGCTGCAGCTCAGCCATCCAGCAAGGCCTGCAGTACTAGGCAGGAAGCCACCTGCTAAGGACAGCTTCCCCACGCCAAACCTTGGAGGAGCTCATGGAGGCACGGGCCTGCAAGCGTTTTCCACGGGAGGGCACTGGGTGCCCAAAGCCTCCCCTGCGGCCTCTGAGCGCCCTCCAGCCCACAGGCCCTGGCAACCCACTCTGTTGCCGGAGGGAAGTTCTAAGCAGGACGCTCTCGCCTGGGGAGCCAGGGTGCCTCCTGCTTGGCAAGTGGCTCAGGACCTCCTGTGGAGCGAGCTTCCCCTCCCATGCTTGGCGGCCAGCAGATGGTGTCCTCGCTCCACCGAAAACCTCTCTGCTTTGAATTCAGCCCTGGATCTCCTAGCTGACTGCTCTGCCCCAAGCAGCAACTCCAGCGTGCGCCCAGCCCCCAACCAGGAGAGTGCCTTTCCTGAGCACTGCTATGCCATGGCAGCTCCAGGAAGGCCTCCCAGGGCCTTCTCTCCCCTCACACCGTCGTGTCATTGGGCCCACCCGGGGAGCAAAGGTCCCCCCTGGGCAGGGCTCAGGGTGCAGCCTGTGTGTGCTTTCACGGCTGGGAAAGGGGAGATCCTGAAGCTGGCTGCCCACTTGTGAATGGGGCCGGAGGGCAAGAGCCGGCATTCGTTTCGTGGGAAGCGGGAGATCTGGGCTCTCCAAGCTGCATGCAGATCCCCTCCCTGGCTGCCCCTCTTGCTGCCTTCTCGGCTGCCCAGCCTCTCTTCCCCACGCGTGCGTCTCATCGAAAGGAGCAGGCTGCTTGCCATTCTTGGCAAGGGCCTCATCCCACAAGCCCCGTTTCCTCGAAGGGGAGTGCACCTTGGTACCCAGAGCCTCCAGAGGAGCTGCCGTCTCTCCAGCCACAAAGGCCGGCAGCTGAGCCCAGGACAGCCTGCTGCGTGGAGGGCTTCCATGGGAGAGGGCCCTGCTTCCCTGGCGGGGGCTCTTGCTCACACTGCTCTCCGTGGGGAAACACTGTGTGCGCCAAGTGGCTCCTGGGTGCAGAAGATCTCTCCCCCAGCGCCGGCGGTGCCGGGAACCCTCTTTGGACACAGAGCAGTGTTCTAGGCAGGCCTCCCAGGCTGGGAGAGCCTCCACTGCCCCAGCTGTCCAACGGCCTCAGGAACACACTTCTAGGGGGTGTGGGTCTGACAGGCAGGGCGGCCTGAGGGGGGGGAACGTGGATTGCAAGGCCAAAGCCACTGCGCTGAGCATTGCCCCTGGAAGTCCCAGCTGCAGGCTCTCTGCTCCACGCCCAGGCTGGAGTGAGCCTGGACCCTGGCCTGCAGACCCAGGCTTGCCCTGGGCACTGCTAGGGCGGGACCCAGCCCAGGCTCAGCCAGGCCTCCCTAGGGCTTGTGCTGGCCTAGGCCACTGCCAGCCAGCAGGAGCTCGACGCAACACAGTTCATTCGAGAAGGCCCCAGGGTGTTGCCTGTGTGTGTCTCTTGCACTGCTCGGAAGCTGCAGGTCCAGAGGCTGTTGTGTGCACCTGGCCACTGGGGCCTGAGGATAGATAGAAGAGGGCATGAGCCCACTTGCCAGCGGGACTCCTGCCGCCTCGGAGTTGCCTGCCCACCACCCCCCTTGCTGCCTGCGCTGTCTTCCCTGCGGGCAGGCCTCTGGGTGCCCCGGCCAGTCTATGCCAAGGAAACAAGGTGCTTGCTCTCCCCTTGCTAGAAGCTCCTCCTGCAGCCTTCTGGACCAGGGGACACATGCCCCCTGGACCAGCAGCCTGCAAGGAAGCTGCAGCTCAGCCATCCAGCCAAGGCCTGCAGTACTAGGCAGGAAGCCACCTGCTAAGGACAGCTTCCCCACGCCAAACCTTGGAGGAGCTCATGGAGGCACGGGCCTGCAAGCGTTTTCCACGGGAGGGCACTGGGTGCCCAAAGCCTCCCCTGCGGCCTCTGAGCGCCCTCCAGCCCACAGGCCCTGGCAACCCACTCTGTTGCCGGAGGGAAGTTCTAAGCAGGACGCTCTCGCCTGGGGAGCCAGGGTGCCTCCTGCTTGGCAAGTGGCTCAGGACCTCCTGTGGAGCGAGGCTTCCCCCTCCCATGCTTGGCGGCCAGCAGATGGTGTCCTCGCTCCACCGAAAACCTCTCTGCTTTGAATTCAGCCCTGGATCTCCTAGCTGACTGCTCTGCCCCAAGCAGCAACTCCAGCGTGCGCCCAGCCCCCCAACCAGGAGAGTGCCTTTCCTGAGCACTGCTATGCCATGGCAGCTCCAGGAAGGCCTCCCAGGGCCTTCTCTCCCCTCACACCGTCGTGTCATTGGGCCCACCCGGGGAGCAAAGGTCCCCCTGGGCAGGGCTCAGGGTGCAGCCTGTGTGTGCTTTCACGGCTGGGAAAGGGGAGATCCTGAAGCTGGCTGCCCACTTGTGAATGGGGCCGGAGGGCAAGAGCCGGCATTCGTTTCGTGGGAAGCGGGAGATCTGGGCTCTCCAAGCTGCATGCAGATCCCCTCCCTGGCTGCCCCTCTTGCTGCCTTCTCGGCTGCCCAGCCTCTCTTCCCCACGCGTGCGTCTCATCGAAAGGAGCAGGCTGCTTGCCATTCTTGGCAAGGGCCTCATCCCACAAGCCCCGTTTCCTCGAAGGGGAGTGCACCTTGGTACCCAGAGCCTCCAGAGGAGCTGCCGTCTCTCCAGCCACAAAGGCCGGCAGCTGAGCCCAGGACAGCCTGCTGCGTGGAGGGCTTCCATGGGAGAGGGCCCTGCTTCCCTGGCGGGGGCTCTTGCTCACACTGCTCTCCGTGGGGAAACACTGTGTGCGCCAAGTGGCTCCTGGGTGCAGAAGATCTCTCCCCAGCGCCGGCGGTGCCGGGAACCCTCTTTGGACACAGAGCAGTGTTCTAGGCAGGCCTCCCAGGCTGGGAGAGCCTCCACTGCCCCAGCTGTCCAACGGCCTCAGGAACACACTTCTAGGGGGTGTGGGTCTGACAGGCAGGGCGGCCTGAGGGGGGGGAACGTGGATTGCAAGGCCAAAGCCACTGCGCTGAGCATTGCCCCTGGAAGTCCCCAGCTGCAGGCTCTCTGCTCCACGCCCAGGCTGGAGTGAGCCTGGACCCTGGCCTGCAGACCCAGGCTTGCCCTGGGCACTGCTAGGGCGGGGACCCAGCCCAGGCTCAGCCAGGCCTCCCTAGGGCTTGTGGCTGGCCTAGGCCACTGCCAGCCAGCAGGAGCTCGACGCAACACAGTTCATTCGAGAAGGCCCCAGGGTGTTGCCTGTGTGTGTCTCTTGCACTGCTCGGAAGCTGCAGGTCCAGAGGCTGTTGTGTGCACCTGGCCACTGGGGCCTGAGGATAGATAGAAGAGGCATGAGCCCACTTGCCAGCGGGACTCCTGCCGCCTCGGAGTTGCCTGCCCACCACCCCCCTTGCTGCCTGCGCTGTCTTCCCTGCGGGCAGGCCTCTGGGTGCCCCGGCCAGTCTATGCCAAGGAAACAAGGTGCTTGCTCTCCCCTTGCTAGAAGCTCCTCCTACAGCCTTCTGGACCAGGGGACACATGCCCCCTGGACCAGCAGCCTGCAAGGAAGCTGCAGCTCAGCCATCCAGCAAGGCCTGCAGTACTAGGCAGGAAGCCACCTGCTAAGGACAGCTTCCCCACGCCAAACCTTGGAGGAGCTCATGGAGGCACGGGCCTGCAAGCGTTTTCCACGGGAGGGCACTGGGTGCCCAAAGCCTCCCCTGCGGCCTCTGAGCGCCCTCCAGCCCACAGGCCCTGGCAACCCACTCTGTTGCCGGAGGGAAGTTCTAAGCAGGACGCTCTCGCCTGGGGAGCCAGGGTGCCTCCTGCTTGGCAAGTGGCTCAGGACCTCCTGTGGAGCGAGGCTTCCCCTCCCATGCTTGGCGGCCAGCAGATGGTGTCCTCGCTCCACCGAAAACCTCTCTGCTTTGAATTCAGCCCTGGATCTCCTAGCTGACTGCTCTGCCCCAAGCAGCAACTCCAGCGTGCGCCCAGCCCCCACCAGGAGAGTGCCTTTCCTGAGCACTGCTATGCCATGGCAGCTCCAGGAAGGCCTCCCAGGGCCTTCTCTCCCCTCACACCGTCGTGTCATTGGGCCCACCCGGGGAGCAAAGGTCCCCCTGGGCAGGGCTCAGGGTGCAGCCTGTGTGTGCTTTCACGGCTGGAAAGGGGAGATCCTGAAGCTGGCTGCCCACTTGTGAATGGGGCCGGAGGGCAAGAGCCGGCATTCGTTTCGTGGGAAGCGGGAGATCTGGGCTCTCCAAGCTGCATGCAGATCCCCTCCCTGGCTGCCCCTCTTGCTGCCTTCTCGGCTGCCCAGCCTCTCTTCCCCACGCGTGCGTCTCATCGAAAGGAGCAGGCTGCTTGCCATTCTTGGCAAGGGCCTCATCCCACAAGCCCCGTTTCCTCGAAGGGGAGTGCACCTTGGTACCCAGAGCCTCCAGAGGAGCTGCCGTCTCTCCAGCCACAAAGGCCGGCAGCTGAGCCCAGGACAGCCTGCTGCGTGGAGGGCTTCCATGGGAGAGGGCCCTGCTTCCCTGGCGGGGGCTCTTGCTCACACTGCTCTCCGTGGGGAAACACTGTGTGCGCCAAGTGGCTCCTGGGTGCAGAAGATCTCTCCCCAGCGCCGGCGGTGCAGGGAACCCTCTTTGGACACAGAGCAGTGTTCTAGGCAGGCCTCCCAGGCTGGGAGAGCCTCCACTGCCCCAGCTGTCCAACGGCCTCAGGAACACACTTCTAGGGGGTGTGGGTCTGACAGGCAGGGCGGCCTGAGGGGGGGAACGTGGATTGCAAGGCCAAAGCCACTGCGCTGAGCATTGCCCCTGGAAGTCCCAGCTGCAGGCTCTCTGCTCCACGCCCAGGCTGGAGTGAGCCTGGACCCTGGCCTGCAGACCCAGGCTTGCCCTGGGCACTGCTAGGGCGGGACCCAGCCCAGGCTCAGCCAGGCCTCCCTAGGGCTTGTGCTGGCCTAGGCCACTGCCAGCCAGCAGGAGCTCGACGCAACACAGTTCATTCGAGAAGGCCCCAGGGTGTTGCCTGTGTGTGTCTCTTGCACTGCTCGGAAGCTGCAGGTCCAGAGGCTGTTGTGTGCACCTGGCCACTGGGGCCTGAGGATAGATAGAAGAGGCATGAGCCCACTTGCCAGCGGGACTCCTGCCGCCTCGGAGTTGCCTGCCCACCACCCCCTTGCTGCCTGCGCTGTCTTCCCTGCGGGCAGGCCTCTGGGTGCCCCGGCCAGTCTATGCCAAGGAAACAAGGTGCTTGCTCTCCCCTTGCTAGAAGCTCCTCCTGCAGCCTTCTGGACCAGGGGACACATGCCCCCTGGACCAGCAGCCTGCAAGGAAGCTGCAGCTCAGCCATCCAGCAAGGCCTGCAGTACTAGGCAGGAAGCCACCTGCTAAGGACAGCTTCCCCACGCCAAACCTTGGAGGAGCTCATGGAGGCACGGGCCTGCAAGCGTTTTCCACGGGAGGGCACTGGGTGCCCAAAGCCTCCCCTGCGGCCTCTGAGCGCCCTCCAGCCCACAGGCCCTGGCAACCCACTCTGTTGCCGGAGGGAAGTTCTAAGCAGGACGCTCTCGCCTGGGGAGCCAGGGTGCCTCCTGCTTGGCAAGTGGCTCAGGACCTCCTGTGGAGCGAGGCTTCCCCTCCCATGCTTGGCGGCCAGCAGATGGTGTCCTCGCTCCACCGAAAACCTCTCTGCTTTGAATTCAGCCCTGGATCTCCTAGCTGACTGCTCTGCCCCAAGCAGCAACTCCAGCGTGCGCCCAGCCCCCAACCAGGAGAGTGCCTTTCCTGAGCACTGCTATGCCATGGCAGCTCCAGGAAGGCCTCCCAGGGCCTTCTCTCCCCTCACACCGTCGTGTCATTGGGCCCACCCGGGGAGCAAAGGTCCCCCTGGGCAGGGCTCAGGGTGCAGCCTGTGTGTGCTTTCACGGCTGGGAAAGGGGAGATCCTGAAGCTGGCTGCCCACTTGTGAATGGGGCCGGAGGGCAAGAGCCGGCATTCGTTTCGTGGGAAGCGGGAGATCTGGGCTCTCCAAGCTGCATGCAGATCCCCTCCCTGGCTGCCCCTCTTGCTGCCTTCTCGGCTGCCCAGCCTCTCTTCCCCACGCGTGCGTCTCATCGAAAGGAGCAGGCTGCTTGCCATTCTTGGCAAGGGCCTCATCCCACAAGCCCCGTTTCCTCGAAGGGGAGTGCACCTTGGTACCCAGAGCCTCCAGAGGAGCTGCCGTCTCTCCAGCCACAAAGGCCGGCAGCTGAGCCCAGGACAGCCTGCTGCGTGGAGGGCTTCCATGGGAGAGGGCCCTGCTTCCCTGGCGGGGGCTCTTGCTCACACTGCTCTCCGTGGGGAAACACTGTGTGCGCCAAGGGGCTCCTGGGTGCAGAAGATCTCTCCCCAGCGCCGGCGGTGCCGGGAACCCTCTTTGGACACAGAGCAGTGTTCTAGGCAGGCCTCCCAGGCTGGGAGAGCCTCCACTGCCCCAGCTGTCCAACGGCCTCAGGAACACACTTCTAGGGGGTGTGGGTCTGACAGGCAGGGCGGCCTGAGGGGGGGAACGTGGATTGCAAGGCCAAAGCCACTGCGCTGAGCATTGCCCCTGGAAGTCCCAGCTGCAGGCTCTCTGCTCCACGCCCAGGCTGGAGTGAGCCTGGACCCTGGCCTGCAGACCCAGGCTTGCCCTGGGCACTGCTAGGGCGGGACCCAGCCCAGGCTCAGCCAGGCCTCCCTAGGGCTTGTGCTGGCCTAGGCCACTGCCAGCCAGCAGGAGCTCGACGCAACACAGTTCATTCGAGAAGGCCCCAGGGTGTTGCCTGTGTGTGTCTCTTGCACTGCTCGGAAGCTGCAGGTCCAGAGGCTGTTGTGTGCACCTGGCCACTGGGGCCTGAGGATAGATAGAAGAGGCATGAGCCCACTTGCCAGCGGGACTCCTGCCGCCTCGGAGTTGCCTGCCCACCACCCCCTTGCTGCCTGCGCTGTCTTCCCTGCGGGCAGGCCTCTGGGTGCCCCGGCCAGTCTATGCCAAGGAAACAAGGTGCTTGCTCTCCCCTTGCTAGAAGCTCCTCCTACAGCCTTCTGGACCAGGGGACACATGCCCCCTGGACCAGCAGCCTGCAAGGAAGCTGCAGCTCAGCCATCCAGCAAGGCCTGCAGTACTAGGCAGGAAGCCACCTGCTAAGGACAGCTTCCCCACGCCAAACCTTGGAGGAGCTCATGGAGGCACGGGCCTGCAAGCGTTTTCCACGGGAGGGCACTGGGTGCCCAAAGCCTCCCCTGCGGCCTCTGAGCGCCCTCCAGCCCACAGGCCCTGGCAACCCACTCTGTTGCCGGAGGGAAGTTCTAAGCAGGACGCTCTCGCCTGGGGAGCCAGGGTGCCTCCTGCTTGGCAAGTGGCTCAGGACCTCCTGTGGAGCGAGGCTTCCCCTCCCATGCTTGGCGGCCAGCAGATGGTGTCCTCGCTCCACCGAAAACCTCTCTGCTTTGAATTCAGCCCTGGATCTCCTAGCTGACTGCTCTGCCCCAAGCAGCAACTCCAGCGTGCGCCCAGCCCCCAACCAGGAGAGTGCCTTTCCTGAGCACTGCTATGCCATGGCAGCTCCAGGAAGGCCTCCCAGGGCCTTCTCTCCCCTCACACCGTCGTGTCATTGGGCCCACCCGGGGAGCAAAGGTCCCCCTGGGCAGGGCTCAGGGTGCAGCCTGTGTGTGCTTTCACGGCTGGGAAAGGGGAGATCCTGAAGCTGGCTGCCCACTTGTGAATGGGGCCGGAGGGCAAGAGCCGGCATTCGTTTCGTGGGAAGCGGGAGATCTGGGCTCTCCAAGCTGCATGCAGATCCCCTCCCTGGCTGCCCCTCTTGCTGCCTTCTCGGCTGCCCAGCCTCTCTTCCCCACGCGTGCGTCTCATCGAAAGGAGCAGGCTGCTTGCCATTCTTGGCAAGGGCCTCATCCCACAAGCCCCGTTTCCTCGAAGGGGAGTGCACCTTGGTACCCAGAGCCTCCAGAGGAGCTGCCGTCTCTCCAGCCACAAAGGCCGGCAGCTGAGCCCAGGACAGCCTGCTGCGTGGAGGGCTTCCATGGGAGAGGGCCCTGCTTCCCTGGCGGGGGCTCTTGCTCACACTGCTCTCCGTGGGGAAACACTGTGTGCGCCAAGTGGCTCCTGGGTGCAGAAGATCTCTCCCCAGCGCCGGCGGTGCCGGGAACCCTCTTTGGACACAGAGCAGTGTTCTAGGCAGGCCTCCCAGGCTGGGAGAGCCTCCACTGCCCCAGCTGTCCAACGGCCTCAGGAACACACTTCTAGGGGGTGTGGGTCTGACAGGCAGGGCGGCCTGAGGGGGGGAACGTGGATTGCAAGGCCAAAGCCACTGCGCTGAGCATTGCCCCTGGAAGTCCCAGCTGCAGGCTCTCTGCTCCACGCCCAGGCTGGAGTGAGCCTGGACCCTGGCCTGCAGACCCAGGCTTGCCCTGGGCACTGCTAGGGCGGGACCCAGCCCAGGCTCAGCCAGGCCTCCCTAGGGCTTGTGCTGGCCTAGGCCACTGCCAGCCAGCAGGAGCTCGACGCAACACAGTTCATTCGAGAAGGCCCCAGGGTGTTGCCTGTGTGTGTCTCTTGCACTGCTCGGAAGCTGCAGGTCCAGAGGCTGTTGTGTGCACCTGGCCACTGGGGCCTGAGGATAGATAGAAGAGGCATGAGCCCACTTGCCAGCGGGACTCCTGCCGCCTCGGAGTTGCCTGCCCACCACCCCCTTGCTGCCTGCGCTGTCTTCCCTGCGGGCAGGCCTCTGGGTGCCCCGGCCAGTCTATGCCAAGGAAACAAGGTGCTTGCTCTCCCCTTGCTAGAAGCTCCTCCTGCAGCCTTCTGGACCAGGGGACACATGCCCCCTGGACCAGCAGCCTGCAAGGAAGCTGCAGCTCAGCCATCCAGCAAGGCCTGCAGTACTAGGCAGGAAGCCACCTGCTAAGGACAGCTTCCCCACGCCAAACCTTGGAGGAGCTCATGGAGGCACGGGCCTGCAAGCGTTTTCCACGGGAGGGCACTGGGTGCCCAAAGCCTCCCCTGCGGCCTCTGAGCGCCCTCCAGCCCACAGGCCCTGGCAACCCATTCTGTTGCCGGAGGGAAGTTCTAAGCAGGACGCTCTCGCCTGGGGAGCCAGGGTGCCTCCTGCTTGGCAAGTGGCTCAGGACCTCCTGTGGAGCGAGGCTTCCCCTCCCATGCTTGGCGGCCAGCAGATGGTGTCCTCGCTCCACCGAAAACCTCTCTGCTTTGAATTCAGCCCTGGATCTCCTAGCTGACTGCTCTGCCCCAAGCAGCAACTCCAGCGTGCGCCCAGCCCCCAACCAGGAGAGTGCCTTTCCTGAGCACTGCTATGCCATGGCAGCTCCAGGAAGGCCTCCCAGGGCCTTCTCTCCCCTCACACCGTCGTGTCATTGGGCCCACCCGGGGAGCAAAGGTCCCCCTGGGCAGGGCTCAGGGTGCAGCCTGTGTGTGCTTTCACGGCTGGGAAAGGGGAGATCCTGAAGCTGGCTGCCCACTTGTGAATGGGGCCGGAGGGCAAGAGCCGGCATTCGTTTCGTGGGAAGCGGGAGATCTGGGCTCTCCAAGCTGCATGCAGATCCCCTCCCTGGCTGCCCCTCTTGCTGCCTTCTCGGCTGCCCAGCCTCTCTTCCCCACGCGTGCGTCTCATCGAAAGGAGCAGGCTGCTTGCCATTCTTGGCAAGGGCCTCATCCCACAAGCCCCGTTTCCTCGAAGGGGAGTGCACCTTGGTACCCAGAGCCTCCAGAGGAGCTGCCGTCTCTCCAGCCACAAAGGCCGGCAGCTGAGCCCAGGACAGCCTGCTGCGTGGAGGGCTTCCATGGGAGAGGGCCCTGCTTCCCTGGCGGGGGCTCTTGCTCACACTGCTCTCCGTGGGGAAACACTGTGTGCGCCAAGTGGCTCCTGGGTGCAGAAGATCTCTCCCCAGCGCCGGCGGTGCCGGGAACCCTCTTTGGACACAGAGCAGTGTTCTAGGCAGGCCTCCCAGGCTGGGAGAGCCTCCACTGCCCCAGCTGTCCAACGGCCTCAGGAACACACTTCTAGGGGGTGTGGGTCTGACAGGCAGGGCGGCCTGAGGGGGGGAACGTGGATTGCAAGGCCAAAGCCACTGCGCTGAGCATTGCCCCTGGAAGTCCCAGCTGCAGGCTCTCTGCTCCACGCCCAGGCTGGAGTGAGCCTGGACCCTGGCCTGCAGACCCAGGCTTGCCCTGGGCACTGCTAGGGCGGGACCCAGCCCAGGCTCAGCCAGGCCTCCCTAGGGCTTGTGCTGGCCTAGGCCACTGCCAGCCAGCAGGAGCTCGACGCAACACAGTTCATTCGAGAAGGCCCCAGGGTGTTGCCTGTGTGTGTCTCTTGCACTGCTCGGAAGCTGCAGGTCCAGAGGCTGTTGTGTGCACCTGGCCACTGGGGCCTGAGGATAGATAGAAGAGGCATGAGCCCACTTGCCAGCGGGACTCCTGCCGCCTCGGAGTTGCCTGCCCACCACCCCCTTGCTGCCTGCGCTGTCTTCCCTGCGGGCAGGCCTCTGGGTGCCCCGGCCAGTCTATGCCAAGGAAACAAGGTGCTTGCTCTCCCCTTGCTAGAAGCTCCTCCTACAGCCTTCTGGACCAGGGGACACATGCCCCCTGGACCAGCAGCCTGCAAGGAAGCTGCAGCTCAGCCATCCAGCAAGGCCTGCAGTACTAGGCAGGAAGCCACCTGCTAAGGACAGCTTCCCCACGCCAAACCTTGGAGGAGCTCATGGAGGCACGGGCCTGCAAGCGTTTTCCACGGGAGGGCACTGGGTGCCCAAAGCCTCCCCTGCGGCCTCTGAGCGCCCTCCAGCCCACAGGCCCTGGCAACCCACTCTGTTGCCGGAGGGAAGTTCTAAGCAGGACGCTCTCGCCTGGGGAGCCAGGGTGCCTCCTGCTTGGCAAGTGGCTCAGGACCTCCTGTGGAGCGAGGCTTCCCCTCCCATGCTTGGCGGCCAGCAGATGGTGTCCTCGCTCCACCGAAAACCTCTCTGCTTTGAATTCAGCCCTGGATCTCCTAGCTGACTGCTCTGCCCCAAGCAGCAACTCCAGCGTGCGCCCAGCCCCCAACCAGGAGAGTGCCTTTCCTGAGCACTGCTATGCCATGGCAGCTCCAGGAAGGCCTCCCAGGGCCTTCTCTCCCCTCACACCGTCGTGTCATTGGGCCCACCCGGGGAGCAAAGGTCCCCCTGGGCAGGGCTCAGGGTGCAGCCTGTGTGTGCTTTCACGGCTGGGAAAGGGGAGATCCTGAAGCTGGCTGCCCACTTGTGAATGGGGCCGGAGGGCAAGAGCCGGCATTCGTTTCGTGGGAAGCGGGAGATCTGGGCTCTCCAAGCTGCATGCAGATCCCCTCCCTGGCTGCCCCTCTTGCTGCCTTCTCGGCTGCCCAGCCTCTCTTCCCCACGCGTGCGTCTCATCGAAAGGAGCAGGCTGCTTGCCATTCTTGGCAAGGGCCTCATCCCACAAGCCCCGTTTCCTCGAAGGGGAGTGCACCTTGGTACCCAGAGCCTCCAGAGGAGCTGCCGTCTCTCCAGCCACAAAGGCCGGCAGCTGAGCCCAGGACAGCCTGCTGCGTGGAGGGCTTCCATGGGAGAGGGCCCTGCTTCCCTGGCGGGGGCTCTTGCTCACACTGCTCTCCGTGGGGAAACACTGTGTGCGCCAAGTGGCTCCTGGGTGCAGAAGATCTCTCCCCAGCGCCGGCGGTGCCGGGAACCCTCTTTGGACACAGAGCAGTGTTCTAGGCAGGCCTCCCAGGCTGGGAGAGCCTCCACTGCCCCAGCTGTCCAACGGCCTCAGGAACACACTTCTAGGGGGTGTGGGTCTGACAGGCAGGGCGGCCTGAGGGGGGGAACGTGGATTGCAAGGCCAAAGCCACTGCGCTGAGCATTGCCCCTGGAAGTCCCAGCTGCAGGCTCTCTGCTCCACGCCCAGGCTGGAGTGAGCCTGGACCCTGGCCTGCAGACCCAGGCTTGCCCTGGGCACTGCTAGGGCGGGACCCAGCCCAGGCTCAGCCAGGCCTCCCTAGGGCTTGTGCTGGCCTAGGCCACTGCCAGCCAGCAGGAGCTCGACGCAACACAGTTCATTCGAGAAGGCCCCAGGGTGTTGCCTGTGTGTGTCTCTTGCACTGCTCGGAAGCTGCAGGTCCAGAGGCTGTTGTGTGCACCTGGCCACTGGGGCCTGAGGATAGATAGAAGAGGCATGAGCCCACTTGCCAGCGGGACTCCTGCCGCCTCGGAGTTGCCTGCCCACCACCCCCTTGCTGCCTGCGCTGTCTTCCCTGCGGGCAGGCCTCTGGGTGCCCCGGCCAGTCTATGCCAAGGAAACAAGGTGCTTGCTCTCCCCTTGCTAGAAGCTCCTCCTGCAGCCTTCTGGACCAGGGGACACATGCCCCCTGGACCAGCAGCCTGCAAGGAAGCTGCAGCTCAGCCATCCAGCAAGGCCTGCAGTACTAGGCAGGAAGCCACCTGCTAAGGACAGCTTCCCCACGCCAAACCTTGGAGGAGCTCATGGAGGCACGGGCCTGCAAGCGTTTTCCACGGGAGGGCACTGGGTGCCCAAAGCCTCCCCTGCGGCCTCTGAGCGCCCTCCAGCCCACAGGCCCTGGCAACCCACTCTGTTGCCGGAGGGAAGTTCTAAGCAGGACGCTCTCGCCTGGGGAGCCAGGGTGCCTCCTGCTTGGCAAGTGGCTCAGGACCTCCTGTGGAGCGAGGCTTCCCCTCCCATGCTTGGCGGCCAGCAGATGGTGTCCTCGCTCCACCGAAAACCTCTCTGCTTTGAATTCAGCCCTGGATCTCCTAGCTGACTGCTCTGCCCCAAGCAGCAACTCCAGCGTGCGCCCAGCCCCCAACCAGGAGAGTGCCTTTCCTGAGCACTGCTATGCCATGGCAGCTCCAGGAAGGCCTCCCAGGGCCTTCTCTCCCCTCACACCGTCGTGTCATTGGGCCCACCCGGGGAGCAAAGGTCCCCCTGGGCAGGGCTCAGGGTGCAGCCTGTGTGTGCTTTCACGGCTGGGAAAGGGGAGATCCTGAAGCTGGCTGCCCACTTGTGAATGGGGCCGGAGGGCAAGAGCCGGCATTCGTTTCGTGGGAAGCGGGAGATCTGGGCTCTCCAAGCTGCATGCAGATCCCCTCCCTGGCTGCCCCTCTTGCTGCCTTCTCGGCTGCCCAGCCTCTCTTCCCCACGCGTGCGTCTCATCGAAAGGAGCAGGCTGCTTGCCATTCTTGGCAAGGGCCTCATCCCACAAGCCCCGTTTCCTCGAAGGGGAGTGCACCTTGGTACCCAGAGCCTCCAGAGGAGCTGCCGTCTCTCCAGCACAAAGGCCGGCAGCTGAGCCCAGGACAGCCTGCTGCGTGGAGGGCTTCCATGGGAGAGGGCCCTGCTTCCCTGGCGGGGCTCTTGCTCACACTGCTCTCCGTGGGGAAACACTGTGTGCGCCAAGTGGCTCCTGGGTGCAGAAGATCTCTCCCCAGCGCCGGCGGTGCCGGGAACCCTCTTTGGACACAGAGCAGTGTTCTAGGCAGGCCTCCCAGGCTGGGAGAGCCTCCACTGCCCCAGCTGTCCCAACGGCCTCAGGAACACACTTCTAGGGGGTGTGGGTCTGACAGGCAGGGCGGCCTGAGGGGGGGAACGTGGATTGCAAGGCCAAAGCCACTGCGCTGAGCATTGCCCCTGGAAGTCCCAGCTGCAGGCTCTCTGCTCCACGCCCAGGCTGGAGTGAGCCTGGACCCTGGCCTGCAGACCCAGGCTTGCCCTGGGCACTGCTAGGGCGGGACCCAGCCCAGGCTCAGCCAGGCCTCCCTAGGGCTTGTGCTGGCCTAGGCCACTGCCAGCCAGCAGGAGCTCGACGCAACACAGTTCATTCGAGAAGGCCCCAGGGTGTTGCCTGTGTGTGTCTCTTGCACTGCTCGGAAGCTGCAGGTCCAGAGGCTGTTGTGTGCACCTGGCCACTGGGGCCTGAGGATAGATAGAAGAGCATGAGCCCACTTGCCAGCGGGGACTCCTGCCGCCTCGGAGTTGCCTGCCCACCACCCCCCCTGCTGCCTGCGCTGTCTTCCCTGCGGGCAGGCCTCTGGGTGCCCCGGCCAGTCTATGCCAAGGAAACAAGGTGCTTGCTCTCCCCTTGCTAGAAGCTCCTCCTGCAGCCTTCTGGACCAGGGGACACATGCCCCCTGGACCAGCAGCCTGCAAGGAAGCTGCAGCTCAGCCATCCAGCAAGGCCTGCAGTACTAGGCAGGAAGCCACCTGCTAAGGACAGCTTCCCCACGCCAAACCTTGGAGGAGCTCATGGAGGCACGGGCCTGCAAGCGTTTTTCCACGGGAGGGCACTGGGTGCCCAAAGCCTCCCCTGCGGCCTCTGAGCGCCCTCCAGCCCACAGCCCTGGCAACACTCTGTTGCCGGAGGGAAGTTCTAAGCAGGACGCTCTCGCCTGGGGAGCCAGGGTGCCTCCTGCTTGGCAAGTGGCTCAGGACCTCCTGTGGAGCGAGGCTTCCCCTCCCATGCTTGGCGGCCAGCAGATGGTGTCCTCGCTCCACCGAAAACCTCTCTGCTTTGAATTCAGCCCTGGATCTCCTAGCTGACTGCTCTGCCCCAAGCAGCAACTCCAGCGTGCGCCCAGCCCCCAACCAGGAGAGTGCCTTTCCTGAGCACTGCTATGCCATGGCAGCTCCAGGAAGGCCTCCCAGGGCCTTCTCTCCCCTCACACCGTCGTGTCATTGGGCCCACCCGGGGAGCAAAGGTCCCCCTGGGCAGGGCTCAGGGTGCAGCCTGTGTGTGCTTTCACGGCTGGGAAAGGGGAGATCCTGAAGCTGGCTGCCCACTTGTGAATGGGGCCGGAGGGCAAGAGCCGGCATTCGTTTCGTGGGAAGCGGGAGATCTGGGCTCTCCAAGCTGCATGCAGATCCCCTCCCTGGCTGCCCCTCTTGCTGCCTTCTCGGCTGCCCAGCCTCTCTTCCCCACGCGTGCGTCTCATCGAAAGGAGCAGGCTGCTTGCCATTCTTGGCAAGGGCCTCATCCCACAAGCCCCGTTTCCTCGAAGGGGAGTGCACCTTGGTACCCAGAGCCTCCAGAGGAGCTGCCGTCTCTCCAGCCACAAAGGCCGGCAGCTGAGCCCAGGACAGCCTGCTGCGTGGAGGGCTTCCATGGGAGAGGGCCCTGCTTCCCTGGCGGGGGCTCTTGCTCACACTGCTCTCCGTGGGGAAACACTGTGTGCGCCAAGGGGCTCCTGGGTGCAGAAGATCTCTCCCCAG
Source organism: Hippopotamus amphibius kiboko (assembly GCF_030028045.1). Taxonomy (NCBI): domain Eukaryota; kingdom Metazoa; phylum Chordata; class Mammalia; order Artiodactyla; family Hippopotamidae; genus Hippopotamus; species Hippopotamus amphibius. Next base: position 18,859 of record NW_026648560.1, on the reverse strand, counting down.
CGCCGGCGGTGCAGGGAACCCTCTTTGGAGACAGAGCAGTGTTCTAGGCAGGCCTCCCAGGCTGGGAGAGCCTCCACTGCCCCAGCTGTCCAACGGCCTCAGGAACACACTTCTAGGGGGTGTGGGTCTGACAGGCAGGGCGGCCTGAGGGGGGGAACGTGGATTGCAAGGCCAAAGCCACTGCGCTGAGCATTGCCCCTGGAAGTCCCAGCTGCAGGCTCTCTGCTCCACGCCCAGGCTGGAGTGAGCCTGGACCCTGGCCTGCAGACCCAGGCTTGCCCTGGGCACTGCTAGGGCGGGACCCAGCCCAGGCTCAGCCAGGCCTCCCTAGGGCTTGTGCTGGCCTAGGCCACTGCCAGCCAGCAGGAGCTCGACGCAACACAGTTCATTCGAGAAGGCCCCAGGGTGTTGCCTGTGTGTGTCTCTTGCACTGCTCGGAAGCTGCAGGTCCAGAGGCTGTTGTGTGCACCTGGCCACTGGGGCCTGAGGATAGATAGAAGAGGCATGAGCCCACTTGCCAGCGGGACTCCTGCCGCCTCGGAGTTGCCTGCCCACCACCCCCTTGCTGCCTGCGCTGTCTTCCCTGCGGGCAGGCCTCTGGGTGCCCCGGCCAGTCTATGCCAAGGAAACAAGGTGCTTGCTCTCCCCTTGCTAGAAGCTCCTCCTACAGCCTTCTGGACCAGGGGACACATGCCCCCTGGACCAGCAGCCTGCAAGGAAGCTGCAGCTCAGCCATCCAGCAAGGCCTGCAGTACTAGGCAGGAAGCCACCTGCTAAGGACAGCTTCCCCACGCCAAACCTTGGAGGAGCTCATGGAGGCACGGGCCTGCAAGCGTTTTCCACGGGAGGGCACTGGGTGCCCAAAGCCTCCCCTGCGGCCTCTGAGCGCCCTCCAGCCCACAGGCCCTGGCAACCCACTCTGTTGCCGGAGGGAAGTTCTAAGCAGGACGCTCTCGCCTGGGGAGCCAGGGTGCCTCCTGCTTGGCAAGTGGCTCAGGACCTCCTGTGGAGCGAGGCTTCCCCTCCCATGCTTGGCGGCCAGCAGATGGTGTCCTCGCTCCACCGAAAACCTCTCTGCTTTGAATTCAGCCCTGGATCTCCTAGCTGACTGCTCTGCCCCAAGCAGCAACTCCAGCGTGCGCCCAGCCCCCAACCAGGAGAGTGCCTTTCCTGAGCACTGCTATGCCATGGCAGCTCCAGGAAGGCCTCCCAGGGCCTTCTCTCCCCTCACACCGTCGTGTCATTGGGCCCACCCGGGGAGCAAAGGTCCCCCTGGGCAGGGCTCAGGGTGCAGCCTGTGTGTGCTTTCACGGCTGGGAAAGGGGAGATCCTGAAGCTGGCTGCCCACTTGTGAATGGGGCCGGAGGGCAAGAGCCGGCATTCGTTTCGTGGGAAGCGGGAGATCTGGGCTCTCCAAGCTGCATGCAGATCCCCTCCCTGGCTGCCCCTCTTGCTGCCTTCTCGGCTGCCCAGCCTCTCTTCCCCACGCGTGCGTCTCATCGAAAGGAGCAGGCTGCTTGCCATTCTTGGCAAGGGCCTCATCCCACAAGCCCCGTTTCCTCGAAGGGGAGTGCACCTTGGTACCCAGAGCCTCCAGAGGAGCTGCCGTCTCTCCAGCCACAAAGGCCGGCAGCTGAGCCCAGGACAGCCTGCTGCGTGGAGGGCTTCCATGGGAGAGGGCCCTGCTTCCCTGGCGGGGGCTCTTGCTCACACTGCTCTCCGTGGGGAAACACTGTGTGCGCCAAGGGGCTCCTGGGTGCAGAAGATCTCTCCCCAGCGCCGGCGGTGCAGGGAACCCTCTTTGGACACAGAGCAGTGTTCTAGGCAGGCCTCCCAGGCTGGGAGAGCCTCCACTGCCCCAGCTGTCCAACGGCCTCAGGAACACACTTCTAGGGGGTGTGGGTCTGACAGGCAGGGCGGCCTGAGGGGGGGAACGTGGATTGCAAGGCCAAAGCCACTGCGCTGAGCATTGCCCCTGGAAGTCCCAGCTGCAGGCTCTCTGCTCCACGCCCAGGCTGGAGTGAGCCTGGACCCTGGCCTGCAGACCCAGGCTTGCCCTGGGCACTGCTAGGGCGGGACCCAGCCCAGGCTCAGCCAGGCCTCCCTAGGGCTTGTGCTGGCCTAGGCCACTGCCAGCCAGCAGGAGCTCGACGCAACACAGTTCATTCGAGAAGGCCCCAGGGTGTTGCCTGTGTGTGTCTCTTGCACTGCTCGGAAGCTGCAGGTCCAGAGGCTGTTGTGTGCACCTGGCCACTGGGGCCTGAGGATAGATAGAAGAGGCATGAGCCCACTTGCCAGCGGGACTCCTGCCGCCTCGGAGTTGCCTGCCCACCACCCCCTTGCTGCCTGCGCTGTCTTCCCTGCGGGCAGGCCTCTGGGTGCCCCGGCCAGTCTATGCCAAGGAAACAAGGTGCTTGCTCTCCCCTTGCTAGAAGCTCCTCCTACAGCCTTCTGGACCAGGGGACACATGCCCCCTGGACCAGCAGCCTGCAAGGAAGCTGCAGCTCAGCCATCCAGCAAGGCCTGCAGTACTAGGCAGGAAGCCACCTGCTAAGGACAGCTTCCCCACGCCAAACCTTGGAGGAGCTCATGGAGGCACGGGCCTGCAAGCGTTTTCCACGGGAGGGCACTGGGTGCCCAAAGCCTCCCCTGCGGCCTCTGAGCGCCCTCCAGCCCACAGGCCCTGGCAACCCACTCTGTTGCCGGAGGGAAGTTCTAAGCAGGACGCTCTCGCCTGGGGAGCCAGGGTGCCTCCTGCTTGGCAAGTGGCTCAGGACCTCCTGTGGAGCGAGGCTTCCCCTCCCATGCTTGGCGGCCAGCAGATGGTGTCATCGCTCCACCGAAAACCTCTCTGCTTTGAATTCAGCCCTGGATCTCCTAGCTGACTGCTCTGCCCCAAGCAGCAACTCCAGCGTGCGCCCAGCCCCCAACCAGGAGAGTGCCTTTCCTGAGCACTGCTATGCCATGGCAGCTCCAGGAAGGCCTCCCAGGGCCTTCTCTCCCCTCACACCGTCGTGTCATTGGGCCCACCCGGGGAGCAAAGGTCCCCCTGGGCAGGGCTCAGGGTGCAGCCTGTGTGTGCTTTCACGGCTGGGAAAGGGGAGATCCTGAAGCTGGCTGCCCACTTGTGAATGGGGCCGGAGGGCAAGAGCCGGCATTCGTTTCGTGGGAAGCGGGAGATCTGGGCTCTCCAAGCTGCATGCAGATCCCCTCCCTGGCTGCCCCTCTTGCTGCCTTCTCGGCTGCCCAGCCTCTCTTCCCCACGCGTGCGTCTCATCGAAAGGAGCAGGCTGCTTGCCATTCTTGGCAAGGGCCTCATCCCACAAGCCCCGTTTCCTCGAAGGGGAGTGCACCTTGGTACCCAGAGCCTCCAGAGGAGCTGCCGTCTCTCCAGCCACAAAGGCCGGCAGCTGAGCCCAGGACAGCCTGCTGCGTGGAGGGCTTCCATGGGAGAGGGCCCTGCTTCCCTGGCGGGGGCTCTTGCTCACACTGCTCTCCGTGGGGAAACACTGTGTGCGCCAAGGGGCTCCTGGGTGCAGAAGATCTCTCCCCAGCGCCGGCGGTGCCGGGAACCCTCTTTGGACACAGAGCAGTGTTCTAGGCAGGCCTCCCAGGCTGGGAGAGCCTCCACTGCCCCAGCTGTCCAACGGCCTCAGGAACACACTTCTAGGGGGTGTGGGTCTGACAGGCAGGGCGGCCTGAGGGGGGGAACGTGGATTGCAAGGCCAAAGCCACTGCGCTGAGCATTGCCCCTGGAAGTCCCAGCTGCAGGCTCTCTGCTCCACGCCCAGGCTGGAGTGAGCCTGGACCCTGGCCTGCAGACCCAGGCTTGCCCTGGGCACTGCTAGGGCGGGACCCAGCCCAGGCTCAGCCAGGCCTCCCTAGGGCTTGTGCTGGCCTAGGCCACTGCCAGCCAGCAGGAGCTCGACGCAACACAGTTCATTCGAGAAGGCCCCAGGGTGTTGCCTGTGTGTGTCTCTTGCACTGCTCGGAAGCTGCAGGTCCAGAGGCTGTTGTGTGCACCTGGCCACTGGGGCCTGAGGATAGATAGAAGAGGCATGAGCCCACTTGCCAGCGGGACTCCTGCCGCCTCGGAGTTGCCTGCCCACCACCCCCTTGCTGCCTGCGCTGTCTTCCCTGCGGGCAGGCCTCTGGGTGCCCCGGCCAGTCTATGCCAAGGAAACAAGGTGCTTGCTCTCCCCTTGCTAGAAGCTCCTCCTGCAGCCTTCTGGACCAGGGGACACATGCCCCCTGGACCAGCAGCCTGCAAGGAAGCTGCAGCTCAGCCATCCAGCAAGGCCTGCAGTACTAGGCAGGAAGCCACCTGCTAAGGACAGCTTCCCCACGCCAAACCTTGGAGGAGCTCATGGAGGCACGGGCCTGCAAGCGTTTTCCACGGGAGGGCACTGGGTGCCCAAAGCCTCCCCTGCGGCCTCTGAGCGCCCTCCAGCCCACAGGCCCTGGCAACCCATTCTGTTGCCGGAGGGAAGTTCTAAGCAGGACGCTCTCGCCTGGGGAGCCAGGGTGCCTCCTGCTTGGCAAGTGGCTCAGGACCTCCTGTGGAGCGAGGCTTCCCCTCCCATGCTTGGCGGCCAGCAGATGGTGTCCTCGCTCCACCGAAAACCTCTCTGCTTTGAATTCAGCCCTGGATCTCCTAGCTGACTGCTCTGCCCCAAGCAGCAACTCCAGCGTGCGCCCAGCCCCCAACCAGGAGAGTGCCTTTCCTGAGCACTGCTATGCCATGGCAGCTCCAGGAAGGCCTCCCAGGGCCTTCTCTCCCCTCACACCGTCGTGTCATTGGGCCCACCCGGGGAGCAAAGGTCCCCCTGGGCAGGGCTCAGGGTGCAGCCTGTGTGTGCTTTCACGGCTGGGAAAGGGGAGATCCTGAAGCTGGCTGCCCACTTGTGAATGGGGCCGGAGGGCAAGAGCCGGCATTCGTTTCGTGGGAAGCGGGAGATCTGGGCTCTCCAAGCTGCATGCAGATCCCCTCCCTGGCTGCCCCTCTTGCTGCCTTCTCGGCTGCCCAGCCTCTCTTCCCCACGCGTGCGTCTCATCGAAAGGAGCAGGCTGCTTGCCATTCTTGGCAAGGGCCTCATCCCACAAGCCCCGTTTCCTCGAAGGGGAGTGCACCTTGGTACCCAGAGCCTCCAGAGGAGCTGCCGTCTCTCCAGCCACAAAGGCCGGCAGCTGAGCCCAGGACAGCCTGCTGCGTGGAGGGCTTCCATGGGAGAGGGCCCTGCTTCCCTGGCGGGGGCTCTTGCTCACACTGCTCTCCGTGGGGAAACACTGTGTGCGCCAAGTGGCTCCTGGGTGCAGAAGATCTCTCCCCAGCGCCGGCGGTGCCGGGAACCCTCTTTGGACACAGAGCAGTGTTCTAGGCAGGCCTCCCAGGCTGGGAGAGCCTCCACTGCCCCAGCTGTCCAACGGCCTCAGGAACACACTTCTAGGGGGTGTGGGTCTGACAGGCAGGGCGGCCTGAGGGGGGGAACGTGGATTGCAAGGCCAAAGCCACTGCGCTGAGCATTGCCCCTGGAAGTCCCAGCTGCAGGCTCTCTGCTCCACGCCCAGGCTGGAGTGAGCCTGGACCCTGGCCTGCAGACCCAGGCTTGCCCTGGGCACTGCTAGGGCGGGACCCAGCCCAGGCTCAGCCAGGCCTCCCTAGGGCTTGTGCTGGCCTAGGCCACTGCCAGCCAGCAGGAGCTCGACGCAACACAGTTCATTCGAGAAGGCCCCAGGGTGTTGCCTGTGTGTGTCTCTTGCACTGCTCGGAAGCTGCAGGTCCAGAGGCTGTTGTGTGCACCTGGCCACTGGGGCCTGAGGATAGATAGAAGAGGCATGAGCCCACTTGCCAGCGGGACTCCTGCCGCCTCGGAGTTGCCTGCCCACCACCCCCTTGCTGCCTGCGCTGTCTTCCCTGCGGGCAGGCCTCTGGGTGCCCCGGCCAGTCTATGCCAAGGAAACAAGGTGCTTGCTCTCCCCTTGCTAGAAGCTCCTCCTACAGCCTTCTGGACCAGGGGACACATGCCCCCTGGACCAGCAGCCTGCAAGGAAGCTGCAGCTCAGCCATCCAGCAAGGCCTGCAGTACTAGGCAGGAAGCCACCTGCTAAGGACAGCTTCCCCACGCCAAACCTTGGAGGAGCTCATGGAGGCACGGGCCTGCAAGCGTTTTCCACGGGAGGGCACTGGGTGCCCAAAGCCTCCCCTGCGGCCTCTGAGCGCCCTCCAGCCCACAGGCCCTGGCAACCCACTCTGTTGCCGGAGGGAAGTTCTAAGCAGGACGCTCTCGCCTGGGGAGCCAGGGTGCCTCCTGCTTGGCAAGTGGCTCAGGACCTCCTGTGGAGCGAGGCTTCCCCTCCCATGCTTGGCGGCCAGCAGATGGTGTCCTCGCTCCACCGAAAACCTCTCTGCTTTGAATTCAGCCCTGGATCTCCTAGCTGACTGCTCTGCCCCAAGCAGCAACTCCAGCGTGCGCCCAGCCCCCAACCAGGAGAGTGCCTTTCCTGAGCACTGCTATGCCATGGCAGCTCCAGGAAGGCCTCCCAGGGCCTTCTCTCCCCTCACACCGTCGTGTCATTGGGCCCACCCGGGGAGCAAAGGTCCCCCTGGGCAGGGCTCAGGGTGCAGCCTGTGTGTGCTTTCACGGCTGGGAAAGGGGAGATCCTGAAGCTGGCTGCCCACTTGTGAATGGGGCCGGAGGGCAAGAGCCGGCATTCGTTTCGTGGGAAGCGGGAGATCTGGGCTCTCCAAGCTGCATGCAGATCCCCTCCCTGGCTGCCCCTCTTGCTGCCTTCTCGGCTGCCCAGCCTCTCTTCCCCACGCGTGCGTCTCATCGAAAGGAGCAGGCTGCTTGCCATTCTTGGCAAGGGCCTCATCCCACAAGCCCCGTTTCCTCGAAGGGGAGTGCACCTTGGTACCCAGAGCCTCCAGAGGAGCTGCCGTCTCTCCAGCCACAAAGGCCGGCAGCTGAGCCCAGGACAGCCTGCTGCGTGGAGGGCTTCCATGGGAGAGGGCCCTGCTTCCCTGGCGGGGGCTCTTGCTCACACTGCTCTCCGTGGGGAAACACTGTGTGCGCCAAGTGGCTCCTGGGTGCAGAAGATCTCTCCCCAGCGCCGGCGGTGCCGGGAACCCTCTTTGGACACAGAGCAGTGTTCTAGGCAGGCCTCCCAGGCTGGGAGAGCCTCCACTGCCCCAGCTGTCCAACGGCCTCAGGAACACACTTCTAGGGGGTGTGGGTCTGACAGGCAGGGCGGCCTGAGGGGGGGAACGTGGATTGCAAGGCCAAAGCCACTGCGCTGAGCATTGCCCCTGGAAGTCCCAGCTGCAGGCTCTCTGCTCCACGCCCAGGCTGGAGTGAGCCTGGACCCTGGCCTGCAGACCCAGGCTTGCCCTGGGCACTGCTAGGGCGGGACCCAGCCCAGGCTCAGCCAGGCCTCCCTAGGGCTTGTGCTGGCCTAGGCCACTGCCAGCCAGCAGGAGCTCGACGCAACACAGTTCATTCGAGAAGGCCCCAGGGTGTTGCCTGTGTGTGTCTCTTGCACTGCTCGGAAGCTGCAGGTCCAGAGGCTGTTGTGTGCACCTGGCCACTGGGGCCTGAGGATAGATAGAAGAGGCATGAGCCCACTTGCCAGCGGGACTCCTGCCGCCTCGGAGTTGCCTGCCCACCACCCCCTTGCTGCCTGCGCTGTCTTCCCTGCGGGCAGGCCTCTGGGTGCCCCGGCCAGTCTATGCCAAGGAAACAAGGTGCTTGCTCTCCCCTTGCTAGAAGCTCCTCCTGCAGCCTTCTGGACCAGGGGACACATGCCCCCTGGACCAGCAGCCTGCAAGGAAGCTGCAGCTCAGCCATCCAGCAAGGCCTGCAGTACTAGGCAGGAAGCCACCTGCTAAGGACAGCTTCCCCACGCCAAACCTTGGAGGAGCTCATGGAGGCACGGGCCTGCAAGCGTTTTCCACGGGAGGGCACTGGGTGCCCAAAGCCTCCCCTGCGGCCTCTGAGCGCCCTCCAGCCCACAGGCCCTGGCAACCCACTCTGTTGCCGGAGGGAAGTTCTAAGCAGGACGCTCTCGCCTGGGGAGCCAGGGTGCCTCCTGCTTGGCAAGTGGCTCAGGACCTCCTGTGGAGCGAGGCTTCCCCTCCCATGCTTGGCGGCCAGCAGATGGTGTCCTCGCTCCACCGAAAACCTCTCTGCTTTGAATTCAGCCCTGGATCTCCTAGCTGACTGCTCTGCCCCAAGCAGCAACTCCAGCGTGCGCCCAGCCCCCAACCAGGAGAGTGCCTTTCCTGAGCACTGCTATGCCATGGCAGCTCCAGGAAGGCCTCCCAGGGCCTTCTCTCCCCTCACACCGTCGTGTCATTGGGCCCACCCGGGGAGCAAAGGTCCCCCTGGGCAGGGCTCAGGGTGCAGCCTGTGTGTGCTTTCACGGCTGGGAAAGGGGAGATCCTGAAGCTGGCTGCCCACTTGTGAATGGGGCCGGAGGGCAAGAGCCGGCATTCGTTTCGTGGGAAGCGGGAGATCTGGGCTCTCCAAGCTGCATGCAGATCCCCTCCCTGGCTGCCCCTCTTGCTGCCTTCTCGGCTGCCCAGCCTCTCTTCCCCACGCGTGCGTCTCATCGAAAGGAGCAGGCTGCTTGCCATTCTTGGCAAGGGCCTCATCCCACAAGCCCCGTTTCCTCGAAGGGGAGTGCACCTTGGTACCCAGAGCCTCCAGAGGAGCTGCCGTCTCTCCAGCCACAAAGGCCGGCAGCTGAGCCCAGGACAGCCTGCTGCGTGGAGGGCTTCCATGGGAGAGGGCCCTGCTTCCCTGGCGGGGGCTCTTGCTCACACTGCTCTCCGTGGGGAAACACTGTGTGCGCCAAGTGGCTCCTGGGTGCAGAAGATCTCTCCCCAGCGCCGGCGGTGCCGGGAACCCTCTTTGGACACAGAGCAGTGTTCTAGGCAGGCCTCCCAGGCTGGGAGAGCCTCCACTGCCCCAGCTGTCCAACGGCCTCAGGAACACACTTCTAGGGGGTGTGGGTCTGACAGGCAGGGCGGCCTGAGGGGGGGAACGTGGATTGCAAGGCCAAAGCCACTGCGCTGAGCATTGCCCCTGGAAGTCCCAGCTGCAGGCTCTCTGCTCCACGCCCAGGCTGGAGTGAGCCTGGACCCTGGCCTGCAGACCCAGGCTTGCCCTGGGCACTGCTAGGGCGGGACCCAGCCCAGGCTCAGCCAGGCCTCCCTAGGGCTTGTGCTGGCCTAGGCCACTGCCAGCCAGCAGGAGCTCGACGCAACACAGTTCATTCGAGAAGGCCCCAGGGTGTTGCCTGTGTGTGTCTCTTGCACTGCTCGGAAGCTGCAGGTCCAGAGGCTGTTGTGTGCACCTGGCCACTGGGGCCTGAGGATAGATAGAAGAGGCATGAGCCCACTTGCCAGCGGGACTCCTGCCGCCTCGGAGTTGCCTGCCCACCACCCCCTTGCTGCCTGCGCTGTCTTCCCTGCGGGCAGGCCTCTGGGTGCCCCGGCCAGTCTATGCCAAGGAAACAAGGTGCTTGCTCTCCCCTTGCTAGAAGCTCCTCCTGCAGCCTTCTGGACCAGGGGACACATGCCCCCTGGACCAGCAGCCTGCAAGGAAGCTGCAGCTCAGCCATCCAGCAAGGCCTGCAGTACTAGGCAGGAAGCCACCTGCTAAGGACAGCTTCCCCACGCCAAACCTTGGAGGAGCTCATGGAGGCACGGGCCTGCAAGCGTTTTCCACGGGAGGGCACTGGGTGCCCAAAGCCTCCCCTGCGGCCTCTGAGCGCCCTCCAGCCCACAGGCCCTGGCAACCCACTCTGCTGCCGGAGGGAAGTTCTAAGCAGGACGCTCTCGCCTGGGGAGCCAGGGTGCCTCCTGCTTGGCAAGTGGCTCAGGACCTCCTGTGGAGCGAGGCTTCCCCTCCCATGCTTGGCGGCCAGCAGATGGTGTCCTCGCTCCACCGAAAACCTCTCTGCTTTGAATTCAGCCCTGGATCTCCTAGCTGACTGCTCTGCCCCAAGCAGCAACTCCAGCGTGCGCCCAGCCCCCAACCAGGAGAGTGCCTTTCCTGAGCACTGCTATGCCATGGCAGCTCCAGGAAGGCCTCCCAGGGCCTTCTCTCCCCTCACACCGTCGTGTCATTGGGCCCACCCGGGGAGCAAAGGTCCCCCTGGGCAGGGCTCAGGGTGCAGCCTGTGTGTGCTTTCACGGCTGGGAAAGGGGAGATCCTGAAGCTGGCTGCCCACTTGTGAATGGGGCCGGAGGGCAAGAGCCGGCATTCGTTTCGTGGGAAGCGGGAGATCTGGGCTCTCCAAGCTGCATGCAGATCCCCTCCCTGGCTGCCCCTCTTGCTGCCTTCTCGGCTGCCCAGCCTCTCTTCCCCACGCGTGCGTCTCATCGAAAGGAGCAGGCTGCTTGCCATTCTTGGCAAGGGCCTCATCCCACAAGCCCCGTTTCCTCGAAGGGGAGTGCACCTTGGTACCCAGAGCCTCCAGAGGAGCTGCCGTCTCTCCAGCCACAAAGGCCGGCAGCTGAGCCCAGGACAGCCTGCTGCGTGGAGGGCTTCCATGGGAGAGGGCCCTGCTTCCCTGGCGGGGGCTCTTGCTCACACTGCTCTCCGTGGGGAAACACTGTGTGCGCCAAGTGGCTCCTGGGTGCAGAAGATCTCTCCCCAGCGCCGGCGGTGCCGGGAACCCTCTTTGGACACAGAGCAGTGTTCTAGGCAGGCCTCCCAGGCTGGGAGAGCCTCCACTGCCCCAGCTGTCCAACGGCCTCAGGAACACACTTCTAGGGGGTGTGGGTCTGACAGGCAGGGCGGCCTGAGGGGGGGAACGTGGATTGCAAGGCCAAAGCCACTGCGCTGAGCATTGCCCCTGGAAGTCCCAGCTGCAGGCTCTCTGCTCCACGCCCAGGCTGGAGTGAGCCTGGACCCTGGCCTGCAGACCCAGGCTTGCCCTGGGCACTGCTAGGGCGGGACCCAGCCCAGGCTCAGCCAGGCCTCCCTAGGGCTTGTGCTGGCCTAGGCCACTGCCAGCCAGCAGGAGCTCGACGCAACACAGTTCATTCGAGAAGGCCCCAGGGTGTTGCCTGTGTGTGTCTCTTGCACTGCTCGGAAGCTGCAGGTCCAGAGGCTGTTGTGTGCACCTGGCCACTGGGGCCTGAGGATAGATAGAAGAGGCATGAGCCCACTTGCCAGCGGGACTCCTGCCGCCTCGGAGTTGCCTGCCCACCACCCCCTTGCTGCCTGCGCTGTCTTCCCTGCGGGCAGGCCTCTGGGTGCCCCGGCCAGTCTATGCCAAGGAAACAAGGTGCTTGCTCTCCCCTTGCTAGAAGCTCCTCCTGCAGCCTTCTGGACCAGGGGACACATGCCCCCTGGACCAGCAGCCTGCAAGGAAGCTGCAGCTCAGCCATCCAGCAAGGCCTGCAGTACTAGGCAGGAAGCCACCTGCTAAGGACAGCTTCCCCACGCCAAACCTTGGAGGAGCTCATGGAGGCACGGGCCTGCAAGCGTTTTCCACGGGAGGGCACTGGGTGCCCAAAGCCTCCCCTGCGGCCTCTGAGCGCCCTCCAGCCCACAGGCCCTGGCAACCCACTCTGTTGCCGGAGGGAAGTTCTAAGCAGGACGCTCTCGCCTGGGGAGCCAGGGTGCCTCCTGCTTGGCAAGTGGCTCAGGACCTCCTGTGGAGCGAGGCTTCCCCTCCCATGCTTGGCGGCCAGCAGATGGTGTCCTCGCTCCACCGAAAACCTCTCTGCTTTGAATTCAGCCCTGGATCTCCTAGCTGACTGCTCTGCCCCAAGCAGCAACTCCAGCGTGCGCCCAGCCCCCAACCAGGAGAGTGCCTTTCCTGAGCACTGCTATGCCATGGCAGCTCCAGGAAGGCCTCCCAGGGCCTTCTCTCCCCTCACACCGTCGTGTCATTGGGCCCACCCGGGGAGCAAAGGTCCCCCTGGGCAGGGCTCAGGGTGCAGCCTGTGTGTGCTTTCACGGCTGGGAAAGGGGAGATCCTGAAGCTGGCTGCCCACTTGTGAATGGGGCCGGAGGGCAAGAGCCGGCATTCGTTTCGTGGGAAGCGGGAGATCTGGGCTCTCCAAGCTGCATGCAGATCCCCTCCCTGGCTGCCCCTCTTGCTGCCTTCTCGGCTGCCCAGCCTCTCTTCCCCACGCGTGCGTCTCATCGAAAGGAGCAGGCTGCTTGCCATTCTTGGCAAGGGCCTCATCCCACAAGCCCCGTTTCCTCGAAGGGGAGTGCACCTTGGTACCCAGAGCCTCCAGAGGAGCTGCCGTCTCTCCAGCCACAAAGGCCGGCAGCTGAGCCCAGGACAGCCTGCTGCGTGGAGGGCTTCCATGGGAGAGGGCCCTGCTTCCCTGGCGGGGGCTCTTGCTCACACTGCTCTCCGTGGGGAAACACTGTGTGCGCCAAGGGGCTCCTGGGTGCAGAAGATCTCTCCCCAGCGCCGGCGGTGCCGGGAACCCTCTTTGGACACAGAGCAGTGTTCTAGGCAGGCCTCCCAGGCTGGGAGAGCCTCCACTGCCCCAGCTGTCCAACGGCCTCAGGAACACACTTCTAGGGGGTGTGGGTCTGACAGGCAGGGCGGCCTGAGGGGGGGAACGTGGATTGCAAGGCCAAAGCCACTGCGCTGAGCATTGCCCCTGGAAGTCCCAGCTGCAGGCTCTCTGCTCCACGCCCAGGCTGGAGTGAGCCTGGACCCTGGCCTGCAGACCCAGGCTTGCCCTGGGCACTGCTAGGGCGGGACCCAGCCAGGCTCAGCCAGGCCTCCCTAGGGCTTGTGCTGGCCTAGGCCACTGCCAGCCAGCAGGAGCTCGACGCAACACAGTTCATTCGAGAAGCCCCAGGGTGTTGCCTGTGTGTGTCTCTTGCACTGCTCGGAAGCTGCAGGTCCAGAGGCTGTTGTGTGCACCTGGCCACTGGGGCCTGAGGATAGATAGAAGAGGCATGAGCCCACTTGCCAGCGGGACTCCTGCCGCCTCGGAGTTGCCTGCCCACCACCCCCTTGCTGCCTGCGCTGTCTTCCTGCGGGCAGGCCTCTGGGTGCCCCGGCCAGTCTATGCCAAGGAAACAAGGTGCTTGCTCTCCCCTTGCTAGAAGCTCCTCCTACAGCCTTCTGGACCAGGGGACACATGCCCCCTGGACCAGCAGCCTGCAAGGAAGCTGCAGCTCAGCCATCCAGCAAGGCCTGCAGTACTAGGCAGGAAGCCACCTGCTAAGGACAGCTTCCCCACGCCAAACCTTGGAGGAGCTCATGGAGGCACGGGCCTGCAAGCGTTTTCCACGGGAGGGCACTGGGTGCCCAAAGCCTCCCCTGCGGCCTCTGAGCGCCCTCCAGCCCACAGGCCCTGCAACCCACTCTGTTGCCGGAGGGAAGTTCTAAGCAGGACGCTCTCGCCTGGGGAGCCAGGGTGCCTCCTGCTTGGCAAGTGGCTCAGGACCTCCTGTGAGCGAGGCTTCCCCTCCCATGCTTGGCGGCCAGCAGATGGTGTCCTCGCTCCACCGAAAACCTCTCTGCTTTGAATTCAGCCCTGGATCTCCTAGCTGACTGCTCTGCCCCAAGCAGCAACTCCAGCGTGCGCCCAGCCCCAACCAGGAGAGTGCCTTTCCTGAGCACTGCTATGCCATGGCAGCTCCAGGAAGGCCTCCCAGGGCCTTCTCTCCCCTCACACCGTCGTGTCATTGGCCCACCCGGGGAGCAAGGTCCCCCTGGGCAGGGCTCAGGGTGCAGCCTGTGTGTGCTTTCACGGCTGGGAAAGGGGAGATCCTGAAGCTGGCTGCCCACTTGTGAATGGGGCCGGAGGGCAAGAGCCGGCATTCGTTTCGTGGGAAGCGGGAGATCTGGGCTCTCCAAGCTGCATGCAGATCCCCTCCCTGGCTGCCCCTCTTGCTGCCTTCTCGGCTGCCCAGCCTCTCTTCCCCACGCGTGCGTCTCATCGAAAGGAGCAGGCTGCTTGCCATTCTTGGCAAGGGCCTCATCCCACAAGCCCCGTTTCCTCGAAGGGGAGTGCACCTTGGTACCCAGAGCCTCCAGAGGAGCTGCCGTCTCTCCAGCCACAAAGGCCGGCAGCTGAGCCCAGGACAGCCTGCTGCGTGGAGGGCTTCCATGGGAGAGGGCCCTGCTTCCCTGGCGGGGGCTCTTGCTCACACTGCTCTCCGTGGGGAAACACTGTGTGCGCCAAGGGGCTCCTGGGTGCAGAAGATCTCTCCCCAGCGCCGGCGGTGCCGGGAACCCTCTTTGGACACAGAGCAGTGTTCTAGGCAGGCCTCCCAGGCTGGGAGAGCCTCCACTGCCCCAGCTGTCCAACGGCCTCAGGAACACACTTCTAGGGGGTGTGGGTCTGACAGGCAGGGGCGGCCTGAGGGGGGGAACGTGGATTGCAAGGCCAAAGCCACTGCGCTGAGCATTGCCCCTGGAAGTCCCAGCTGCAGGCTCTCTGCTCCACGCCCAGGCTGGAGTGAGCCTGGACCCTGGCCTGCAGACCCAGGCTTGCCCTGGGCACTGCTAGGGCGGGACCCAGCCCAGGCTCAGCCAGGCCTCCCTAGGGCTTGTGCTGGCCTAGGCCACTGCCAGCCAGCAGGAGCTCGACGCAACACAGTTCATTCGAGAAGGGCCCCAGGGTGTTGCCTGTGTGTGTCTCTTGCACTGCTCGGAAGCTGCAGGTCCAGAGGCTGTTGTGTGCACCTGGCCACTGGGGCCTGAGGATAGATAGAAGAGGCATGAGCCCACTTGCCAGCGGGACTCCTGCCGCCTCGGAGTTGCCTGCCCACCACCCCCTTGCTGCCTGCGCTGTCTTCCCTGCGGGCAGGCCTCTGGGTGCCCCGGCCAGTCTATGCCAAGGAAACAAGGTGCTTGCTCTCCCCTTGCTAGAAGCTCCTCCTGCAGCCTTCTGGACCAGGGGACACATGCCCCCTGGACCAGCAGCCTGCAAGGAAGCTGCAGCTCAGCCATCCAGCAAGGCCTGCAGTACTAGGCAGGAAGCCACCTGCTAAGGACAGCTTCCCCACGCCAAACCTTGGAGGAGCTCATGGAGGCACGGGCCTGCAAGCGTTTTCCACGGGAGGGCACTGGGTGCCCAAAGCCTCCCCTGCGGCCTCTGAGCGCCCTCCAGCCCACAGGCCCTGGCAACCCACTCTGTTGCCGGAGGGAAGTTCTAAGCAGGACGCTCTCGCCTGGGGAGCCAGGGTGCCTCCTGCTTGGCAAGTGGCTCAGGACCTCCTGTGGAGCGAGGCTTCCCCTCCCATGCTTGGCGGCCAGCAGATGGTGTCCTCGCTCCACCGAAAACCTCTCTGCTTTGAATTCAGCCCTGGATCTCCTAGCTGACTGCTCTGCCCAAGCAGCAACTCCAGCGTGCGCCCAGCCCCCAACCAGGAGAGTGCCTTTCCTGAGCACTGCTATGCCATGGCAGCTCCAGGAAGCCTCCCAGGGCCTTCTCTCCCCTCACACCGTCGTGTCATTGGGCCACCCGGGGAGCAAAGGTCCCCCTGGGCAGGGCTCAGGGTGCAGCCTGTGTGTGCTTTCACGGCTGGGAAAGGGGAGATCCTGAAGCTGGCTGCCCACTTGTGAATGGGGCCGGAGGGCAAGAGCCGGCATTCGTTTCGTGGGAAGCGGGAGATCTGGGCTCTCCAAGCTGCATGCAGATCCCCTCCCTGGCTGCCCCTCTTGCTGCCTTCTCGGCTGCCCAGCCTCTCTTCCCCACGCGTGCGTCTCATCGAAAGGAGCAGGCTGCTTGCCATTCTTGGCAAGGGCCTCATCCCACAAGCCCCGTTTCCTCGAAGGGGAGTGCACCTTGGTACCCAGAGCCTCCAGAGGAGCTGCCGTCTCTCCAGCCACAAAGGGCCGGCAGCTGAGCCCAGGACAGCCTGCTGCGTGGAGGGCTTCCATGGAGAGGGCCCTGCTTCCCTGGCGGGGGCTCTTGCTCACACTGCTCTCCGTGGGGAAACACTGTGTGCGCCAAGGGGCTCCTGGGTGCAGAAGATCTCTCCCCAGCGCCGGCGGTGCCGGGAACCCTCTTTGGACACAGAGCAGTGTTCTAGGCAGGCCTCCCAGGCTGGGAGAGCCTCCACTGCCCCAGCTGTCCAACGGCCTCAGGAACACACTTCTAGGGGGTGTGGGTCTGACAGGCAGGGCGGCCTGAGGGGGGGAACGTGGATTGCAAGGCCAAAGCCACTGCGCTGAGCATTGCCCCTGGAAGTCCCAGCTGCAGGCTCTCTGCTCCACGCCCAGGCTGGAGTGAGCCTGGACCCTGGCCTGCAGACCCAGGCTTGCCCTGGGCACTGCTAGGGCGGGACCCAGCCCAGGCTCAGCCAGGCCTCCCTAGGGCTTGTGCTGGCCTAGGCCACTGCCAGCCAGCAGGAGCTCGACGCAACACAGTTCATTCGAGAAGGCCCCAGGGTGTTGCCTGTGTGTGTCTCTTGCACTGCTCGGAAGCTGCAGGTCCAGAGGCTGTTGTGTGCACCTGGCCACTGGGGCCTGAGGATAGATAGAAGAGGCATGAGCCCACTTGCCAGCGGGACTCCTGCCGCCTCGGAGTTGCCTGCCCACCACCCCCTTGCTGCCTGCGCTGTCTTCCCTGCGGGCAGGCCTCTGGGTGCCCCGGCCAGTCTATGCCAAGGAAACAAGGTGCTTGCTCTCCCCTTGCTAGAAGCTCCTCCTGCAGCCTTCTGGACCAGGGGACACATGCCCCCTGGACCAGCAGCCTGCAAGGAAGCTGCAGCTCAGCCATCCAGCAAGGCCTGCAGTACTAGGCAGGAAGCCACCTGCTAAGGACAGCTTCCCCACGCCAAACCTTGGAGGAGCTCATGGAGGCACGGGCCTGCAAGCGTTTTCCACGGGAGGGCACTGGGTGCCCAAAGCCTCCCCTGCGGCCTCTGAGCGCCCTCCAGCCCACAGGCCCTGGCAACCCACTCTGTTGCCGGAGGGAAGTTCTAAGCAGGACGCTCTCGCCTGGGGAGCCAGGGTGCCTCCTGCTTGGCAAGTGGCTCAGGACCTCCTGTGGAGCGAGGCTTCCCCTCCCATGCTTGGCGGCCAGCAGATGGTGTCCTCGCTCCACCGAAAACCTCTCTGCTTTGAATTCAGCCCTGGATCTCCTAGCTGACTGCTCTGCCCCAAGCAGCAACTCCAGCGTGCGCCCAGCCCCCAACCAGGAGAGTGCCTTTCCTGAGCACTGCTATGCCATGGCAGCTCCAGGAAGGCCTCCCAGGGCCTTCTCTCCCCTCACACCGTCGTGTCATTGGGCCCACCCGGGAGCAAAGGTCCCCCTGGGCAGGGCTCAGGGTGCAGCCTGTGTGTGCTTTCACGGCTGGGAAAGGGGAGATCCTGAAGCTGGCTGCCCACTTGTGAATGGGGCCGGAGGGCAAGAGCCGGCATTCGTTTCGTGGAAGCGGGAGATCTGGGCTCTCCAAGCTGCATGCAGATCCCCTCCCTGGCTGCCCCTCTTGCTGCCTTCTCGGCTGCCCAGCCTCTCTTCCCCACGCGTGCGTCTCATCGAAAGGAGCAGGCTGCTTGCCATTCTTGGCAAGGGCCTCATCCCACAAGCCCCGTTTCCTCGAAGGGGAGTGCACCTTGGTACCCAGAGCCTCCAGAGGAGCTGCCGTCTCTCCAGCCACAAAGGCCGGCAGCTGAGCCCAGGACAGCCTGCTGCGTGGAGGGCTTCCATGGGAGAGGGCCCTGCTTCCCTGGCGGGGGCTCTTGCTCACACTGCTCTCCGTGGGGAAACACTGTGTGCGCCAAGTGGCTCCTGGGTGCAGAAGATCTCTCCCCAGCGCCGGCGGTGCAGGGAACCCTCTTTGGACACAGAGCAGTGTTCTAGGCAGGCCTCCCAGGCTGGGAGAGCCTCCACTGCCCCAGCTGTCCAACGGCCTCAGGAACACACTTCTAGGGGGTGTGGGTCTGACAGGCAGGGCGGCCTGAGGGGGGGAACGTGGATTGCAAGGCCAAAGCACTGCGCTGAGCATTGCCCCTGGAAGTCCCAGCTGCAGGCTCTCTGCTCCACGCCCAGGCTGGAGTGAGCCTGGACCCTGGCCTGCAGACCCAGGCTTGCCCTGGGCACTGCTAGGGCGGGACCCAGCCCAGGCTCAGCCAGGCCTCCCTAGGGCTTGTGCTGGCCTAGGCCACTGCCAGCCAGCAGGAGCTCGACGCAACACAGTTCATTCGAGAAGGCCCCAGGGTGTTGCCTGTGTGTGTCTCTTGCACTGCTCGGAAGCTGCAGGTCCAGAGGCTGTTGTGTGCACCTGGCCACTGGGGCCTGAGGATAGATAGAAGAGGCATGAGCCCACTTGCCAGCGGGACTCCTGCCGCCTCGGAGTTGCCTGCCCACCACCCCTTGCTGCCTGCGCTGTCTTCCCTGCGGGCAGGCCTCTGGGTGCCCCGGCCAGTCTATGCAAGGAAACAAGGTGCTTGCTCTCCCCTTGCTAGAAGCTCCTCCTGCAGCCTTCTGGACCAGGGGACACATGCCCCCTGGACCAGCAGCCTGCAAGGAAGCTGCAGCTCAGCCATCCAGCAAGGCCTGCAGTACTAGGCAGGAAGCCACCTGCTAAGGACAGCTTCCCCACGCCAAACCTTGGAGGAGCTCATGGAGGCACGGGCCTGCAAGCGTTTTCCACGGGAGGGCACTGGGTGCCCAAAGCCTCCCCTGCGGCCTCTGAGCGCCCTCCAGCCCACAGGCCCTGGCAACCCACTCTGTTGCCGGAGGAAGTTCTAAGCAGGACGCTCTCGCCTGGGGAGCCAGGGTGCCTCCTGCTTGGCAAGTGGCTCAGGACCTCCTGTGGAGCGAGGCTTCCCCTCCCATGCTTGGCGGCCAGCAGATGGTGTCCTCGCTCCACCGAAAACCTCTCTGCTTTGAATTCAGCCCTGGATCTCCTAA
>NW_026648559.1:0-38799 GCF_030028045.1 Hippopotamus amphibius kiboko | reverse complement strand
TGGTCCATCCTTTTTGCTGCACATGGCACTATTTCATTCTTTTTTGATGGCTGAGTAATATTCCACAGTACGTTTTCCATGTCTTGGCTATAGCACATAGTGCTGCTGTGAACATGGGGGTTCATGTCTCTTTTCAAGGTATAGTTTCTCTCTTGCCCGGGTGTGTCCGAGGATTGGGACTGCTGGATCACATGATAGCTCGTCTTTCTCCTCTTTCTGTATTTCGTCACTGATCTCTCTCTCCTCTCTAAGTGATTAGTGATTTACTTCTATGTACTTGTGCTTGGGGAGCACAGCTGATGAACAATATCGTGTGCATTTCAGATGCACAGCAAAGGGAGACTATTTTCCATGGCTAATATTTTTTCGGCTTGATTTCTAGTGCAGTTTGCTAGAAGATAGTGACTATTATTCCCCGAGTTATTCTGTATATCCTTGCTGCTTTCTCCCTCACACATAGTAGTGTGTATCCATTCCTTTCAGCTTCTGATTTATGACTCCACGTCTCCCTTTCCCCTTGGGGAACCATCATTTGGTTTTCTGTGTCTGTGAGTCTGTTTCGCCCATAGATTCATGTGTAATAGGTTTTCGTTTCCACATATCTTGTCCTTTCTGTCGGACATCTTTCGCTAAGTCTAGTAGTCTCTGGGACCATCCTTGTGGTGGCTAATGGCAATATTTCATTCTTTTTCCTCATGGCTGAGAAATAATCCATGCTACACAGATACCACATCTTGTGCCAGCCGTCTGCTGATGGGCGGTTGTGTGCTTTCCACCTTGGGCTATTGCACATAATGCTGCTGCGAACATGGAGGTACTCGTATCGTTTGGCATTAGAGTTTCGTCTTTTCCGGGCACGTACCCAGGAATGGGACTGCTGGATCATATGGAAGCTCTCCTTTGGCCTCTTGAAATCTGAACCACCACCCTCACCCCCACCCCACCCCTACCCCCACCCCCAGCCCCACGCAATCACACTCACATGAGACTGGATGTTTTCTCTTGATGACAGTGCGATTTATGTCTCTGGGCAGTAGAACGCCCCCACCCCATTCGGACCACACCTCGCCCTGTTCGCATCCTGCGTTTCTGTTTCTCTCTTGCCTGCTTCTTACCCACCGCCCCCAGTCCCAGCCCAGTGGTTCGCCTGACCGCCTTGCAGCACAGCGCACCAGTCTGGCAAGCTCACCACCACCCTGCCCCGATGGCGTCCTCTCCCACCATCCTCCTCGCACACAGCCCACTCACACATACCCGGCTTGCCACCCGCCCTTCCTCCTAGCCGGCAGGCTCGGCCCACTCTACCCCGCACCACACCCTTGTACCCCAGGCCCGACTCTCACACGCCCTGCCTGGAAGTCTCCCTTCCGCCAGCGCTCCTCAGACCCCTGCTACTCCAGCTCCCCCCGTACCCCAGATCTGACCTACCCGCACACACGTACCAGCACCGGTGCCACCACCGTCCCAAGCTTCTGCAGAGCCTCTGCCTGAGTGGCCAGCAGCTCTCCCGGCCAGGTCCCTGCAAGCCCAATACCTCCGTGCCCGCCCCTGCTCCACCCAGACACCCCAGGCCCTTCTCCCACCTCCCAGCAAGCGGCTCACCACCACCCTCTCTCCACAGGGCTGTTTTGCTCCGTTCCCTAATCCATATGGGGTGACCACCACCACGGCCACGAACACCTTCCTCCCGCGCTGTCACACAGCCCCCAAGGTACCAGCAAGGCCACCGAGGAAACTTCCTGCGGTGATGGGAAGGCCCATCTGCCCACTCTTGCTCCTTTCCACAGGGGACCTGCAGTTGTCCAAATGCACCGAGTGTGACACCACCACGGCAGGTCGGTGCACGTCACCGGCTGTCCCGTTTGCCTCTGAAGGAAACAATCTGTGAGCAGACGTTAAAGCCTTTGGCGACAGAGGTGCCCAAGCTTGGGCTGCATGGGGACTGAGGACTTACCTTGGGGAGAATCCTTAGGAGAAGGTGAGGACGGGCTGCGAAGGAGGACAGCGCATATCCTGGATAGACAGACAGGAACGGTGAGAATGGGAAACCATGAGAAGTCATGTCTAGGGGAGCGGTGTATGTGTGCGCGCGCGCACGTGGGTGTGTGTCTTTGCTCTGGGGAGGGAGGGACGTATGCACGGTCACATTCTTGCCTCACTGTGATAGGGTGAGAGCGTTGGTCACGCACCTGGAATGCGATATTAGCTGGTGGTCCACCCTGTCACGCATCTGCTTCCACCGCATCCCACCTGCTTGGCTCAGTCTTCACGGCTGACCTCCGGTATCTGCCTGCGCTCTGACTTCCACTGCCTGGCGGTGTAACTCCTGGCACGTGTTTGGATTCATTTTCACATCTCTGCCTCCGGGGTGCCTTGGTCCGCCTCTCTGCTCCCATGGCCCGCTCAAGACCAGGACGCCCTTGGAGCCCACCACCGGGCCACGGGAGTCACAGGCAGTCCAGGACCTGGCCCACGAGTAAGCGGCCGGAGTCCCTGCAAGTGGCCCGACTTGGAGATGGAGATCCCTCTCCTGCACCTTCCCGATGGATCCGCGTCGCAGGTGCTGGCACTCAATGGTACCCTCCACCCCCACCCCTCCATGCCGACCCCCCCCACCGCCATCCGCACCCCCACCCCCACCCCCATCCCCACCCGCACTGCCATCACCCCCCCGCCCCACCCGCACTGTCATCACCACCACCGCCGCCACCACCACCACCTTTACCACAAACAGCAGCAGCAGCAGCAGCGGCTCCAGCCCCAGCACCACACCAGGACTGCCACCGCCGCCACCAGGGGCAGCGGAGGCAGCAGCAGCAGCAGCACCAACACCAGCCCCTCAGGAAGGAAGACGGGTTGGGTCGTCAGCGGTGAGATGCGTCGTGGCAGAAGTCGTGCTGCCGGAGAGTCCAAACGCAGGTGGGGGCGTTTGCTCGTGGCCACAGCCTCGGCGGGGAGAGAGGCTGCCCCGGCCAGTCGTGTTTGGGGCTGAGGCAAGGGTCCGAGAAGGAGGAGGCGGGATGTGGAGGGCCTGGCGTGGGCGAGCGCTCCAGTGCGGCCAAAAGGGTTGCGTGGCAGGGCTTGGGCTGGAGGTGGACGGTGGCGGGCGGCTGCTGGCGGGGCTCCGAGGCGGCGGAGCAAGCGTGGGCTGGCTAAAAGGGGGCGCGGGACGGTGGGAGGCCGAGAGGCAGAAGAAGGGCTTCCCTGACCGGGAATCGAACCCGGGCCGCGGCGGTGAGAGCGCCGAATCCTAACCACTAGACCACCAGGGAGCGCCAGGCCTGCCACTCGCTGCTCCTCGCCCCATAGCGCCCGCGCCGCGCCACCTCGGCGCCAAGACCCGGCTCCCCCAAGTCCAGTCCCCGCGCCGCTCCTGGCAACGCACGTGCCCTCGCGTTCTTCCTGCTGGCCGCAGCCGCAAAACACTGCGCGCCTGCTTCTCGCACACACGCGAAAAGCCGCGAAGGGCCAGCTAGCTCCCCGCTCCCGGCTCTCCCTCCCAGGCCCGGGGCCCGAGGCCCGCGGAGCTCGGCAAAAGGTCGGCCCACTGCGTTGGCCGGGAATCGAACCCGGGTCAACTGCTTGGAAGGCAGCTATGCTCACCACTATACCACCAACGCTGCACAGCCCGGGCCGCCCGCAGACGCCGGCCCCGGGCTCGCCCGACCGCACTCTCGCCGCCGCCTCGGCCGCCGTCTCCTCCTCCTCGTCCTCCTCCTCCTCCTCCTGTCCCTCCTCCTCCTCCTCCTGGTCCTCCTCCCCCTCCTCCCCCTCCTCCGCCTCCGCCGCCTGGAGCAGCCCTGCCCCGACGCCCCGCCAGCCGGCAGCTCCGTGCTGCCACAGGCGACACCAACGACCGCCCGGAGCCCCAGCCGCGCCAGCCCTCCGCAGCTGCCCTAGTCCACCGGCCCGACCGCCTCAGGGGGGCGCTCTCGCTGCCTTGCTGCTCCCGGGGCCTCGGCTTCACGCCGCGGGCCACCCCCCGCCCCCGCCCTCACCCCCACCCCGGGGGACGCGTCCTCCAGCACCTGGCTCCCCAAGGCCCTTCTCCCCCCGGCGCGGGGCCAGGCCGCCTCCCGCACCGACAGGGGACGGCGCTCATCCGCCACCCACCCGGCCCGCCCGCTGTGCAGAGCTGCGCGGCTGTGCGGCGCTCCGCAAGGAGCCCAGTGAGGCCGCCCCTTCGGACGGGCCGCGATGTCGTCGGGCGGTTGTGGGGTCGAGAGGAGGCCCTGGCTCGCCGTGGCGACCGAGCGCCCGGCGAGGAGGAAGGGCTGGAGGGCTGCAGGGGGTGCAGGGCGGGCAGGCTAGGCACGCGCTGGCCTCGCTGGAGGGCGGACGGCGACGGGAGGAGAAGGGCCCTTGGGGGCCGGGCGGCAGGACCGAGCGCGGCGCCGGCCATCAAAAAGAGGGCGTGCTGCCTCCCCGTCGGGGAATCGAACCCCGGTCTCCCGCGTGACAGGCGGGGATACTCACCACTATACTAACGAGGACGGCGGCGACCGCCGGGGCGCCCGGCCGCTCTGGGCTGCCTGCCGGCGCCTCCCTCTGCCCTCTGCCCTCTGCCCACCACGGGCGCCGGGCGCGTGCCCGACCCGACCCGACACCAAACCAACCGCGTCGTCCAAAGCAGCAGCCCCCGGCCCCGACAGGGACGCGGACCCGCGTGGCGCTGACACCTGCCAGTGCGCGCTGCCTGTTGCCTCCAACGCGGGGATCGCGCCGGGTGCAGGGGGCCCGACAGGCCAAGCGAGGCTTCGAGGAGGGCCTGGGCGTGCGCCGTGCCCCGGCCGGCGAAGAGAGGCGCGGGAGGGTGCTGCCGGCACGCGCTGGCCCGACGCGGCCGGGCGCGGTCCGGGGCCAGGGGTGGGCGAGGCCGCCACCGCGCCGGAGCCAGGCGCGTCGGCAGGCCTCGCTCGCCGTCGGCCACCGCGCGCCCGGTGCGTTGCTCAGCCAGACGGCCGCCCGCCTGGCGCGGAGCACCGCGTCCAGCCAAGGGCACCGCTGTTGGCGTCGCGGCGGGTCCCAGCCAGCCGAGCGGCGACGCGCCCGCTCCGGCCCGCCGTCAGGATGGCCGAGCGGTCTAAGGCGCTGCGTTCAGGTCGCAGTCTCCCCTGGAGGCGTGGGTTCGAATCCCACTCCTGACAAGCCAGCCTTTTGGCCCGCCCCACTAACGCACCCGTCCCTCTGGCAGCCCTTGACCGCCTTCCTCTCCGTTGGCGCACTGCACTCTTGCGGCCTCTCCAAACTCAGGCCCGGACATCCGTGCCTCTCACACGCGGGACCCTCTCCGCCACGGCCGCGCTTCCTGCCCACCCGCCCGCGGGCTTGGCAGAAATGGCCCCGTTGGAAGCCTCCCGGACACACGCCCTCCCGCCCAGCCAGTACGCCCCCCTCCTACCTGCACCCACACCACCAACCTTCAGTCCTTCGCACCACATCTTTCCTCACCTGCTTGCTTGCTGCTGCTGCTGCTGCTGCTGCTGCTAGTTTTTCTCCTTCCCTCCCTCCCTTCCTTCCTTCCGCCCTCCGTCCCTCGCTCCCACTCCCACTGCACCCGCTGCACCCCGCCACCGCCACACACACACCAGACGCGGGTGCAAAGCCCTCGACTCTTCGCCCGCCTTCCGCCTGCCCGACTTCTGCCTGGTGAACAGCGGGCTCACTCTCACAGCCTTGCTGCCACGTCCGCCACCAGCAGCTCTCCCTCCGTCCAACATCCTGTCCCTTGCGCCAGCCCCGCCGGCCCGCCTGCCCATTCCATTCCCCCCACAGCCACGCGGAGGTGGCCGACGCCGTCTTGCCGGCCTGGGGTGCGTGCCCTCGGTGCGTATTGGCCTTGGGGCCTCGGCTGGGCCACAGCTGCCTGCCTCCCAGCACGCAGGCAGCCCAGCTTCCTGCTGGGCCAGGGACCACCGGGCCCTCCCTGCAGGAGGCCTGGCGCAGGAGTCGCTCCCGGGAAGAGTGCTCCAGCGAGGAGAGAGCGCGCGCCCTGGACGCCCCGTCACCCGCCCACAGACGTCCGGCCCTCAGCCCGGGCCACCCCCTTGGGCGCCACAGCGCACGTTGCCCGGGGAAGCCGCTGCCCCGGCCGGACCTAACCGCACCCTGGCGCGTCGCTCCTCTCACGACCAACGCCTCAGAGCGGGACCCCTCGGGAGAGGGCTGGGCCAGAGCGCAGCAGCGAGGCCCAGGCACCTGTGGTCCTTGGGCCTGAGCGTCTGCTCGGTGGCGGCGGCGCTCCCGGGGGTCCATCTCCGGCGCTCGCGGCCCCGACCCCGGCCCCGCGCGAGCTCCGATGCCTGCCCCACTCCCATCCCACCCCCACCCCTGGCCGCCCTCGCCCGCCCCGCAGCGGCAAGAAAGCCAGCCGCCAGAGGGACTTGGGGTCGGGACCTGGCGGTCACCGAGACGAAACTCGGCCCTCAGCCGCAGCCGCCGCGCCTCGCCTCGCCTCGCCGGCCCTGCCTGCGATTCGGGCGCGGGTCGGGCTGCTTCCGCTCCTGGCTTCCTCTGGCGACGGCGACAGCGACAGCCTCGCGGCGGCCGTGGACGGCAGAGAAAGCGCAGGATGGGCCGAGCCCGCCTGCGTCCCTCCGTCCCTCTGTCCTCTCGACCGCCTGGCGCCCTGGGGTCGCCCACGTGCCCGGAGCCTGTCACTGGGGTGGGCCGTCGGCCTCCTGCGCAAACGGAGCAGAGGCCCTCGGGCGAGCGGCGCCCAGTATCGGGCTCTTGGCTGCGAGCAGCGCTGGGGCAGCATCGGGCGCCAGGCGCCCTCGGTGCATGGGTGGTTCAGTGGTAGAATTCTCGCCTGCCACGCGGGAGGCCCGGGTTCGATTCCCGGCCCATGCAGCCGCAGCGTCGCCTTTTGGTTCCCGCAGCCCCAAAGCGGAGCTAGGCGTCCCCGCTCCCACGCCCAAGGCACCGGGCCTGCCACAGCTCGCTCCCACCCGCAGCTCTCCACCGCACCTGCCGGCCTGTCCTTCCCACGCGGACGCCCCCCCACCCGACACACACTGCGGAGCCAAGCCTCCACCACCTGACACCTCGCGTGCTCTGCCACTCTAGCGCCCGGACACCTTGCTTGGGCTTGTGCTCTTCCTCACCCTGACCCCACACTTGCGTCACTCCTTGCCCCGTAAGCAATACCCCACACTAGCACCGGCGCGCCCCATCTCTTCACCTTTCACCACCTCTCCAAGCTCTCTGGCTCCCTCTGCCCACACTCCGAAAACGATACCGTGTTTGCACAACCAGCAGCAAGGAAGGTGCCACCTCGGGCAGTGATACAGCCCATTGTCCTAGAGAGTCCCCGAAGCACTGTCTTGCACGAGGAGTTCAAGAGAAGTCCACGATGCCATGGCAAACCACACTCTGTATTCATGTTTTGTCCCTCAGCAGAAATATGTTTCCAACACCGCTCACTCCTCCACCACTAGTACCACCACCACCATCACCACCCCCACGACCACCCCCCCTCCCCTGAACCTCTCCTCCTACCGACAGCATCATGGCTGCTCCGGACAGCACCACCACCTCAGGCCGCGCCCTCACCACCACCGCTACTCCACCCAACACCCCCATCCCACCCCCTATCTCCCCACTCCTTCCCTGATCCTTTCCAATTCCTACGTTGTCAAAGATCCTACTCTTGCATTTCTCCCGGTGGCCTCCTTTATCTGTTTGGATTGTTTGTGTTTGTTTGTTTGTGTCCTAGCTAAGTAGAAGTAGAGTTGATTTACAATACTGTGTTCGTGTCAGGTGTACAGCGAAGCGATTCAGTGAAATGTGCTTTTTCAGGTTATTTTCCAGTACGGTTTCTTAGGAGATATGAAGCTAGTTCCCGGTGCTAGGCAGTAAAATCCTTGCTGCTTCTCTGCTTTAGGGATACTGTTGCCTCTCCTTTAACCCCAACCCCACCTCCAAATATGTCCCTCCCCTACACTTTCCCCTTGGGTAACCACACGTGTGTTTTCTACGTCTGTGAGTCTCTCTTTGTTTTGCACAAAGGTTCACTTCGTTGCCGTTTTTAGATTCCACGTACCTTTATCCTTCTCAGTCAGACTTACTTTACTAAGTGTGATATTCTCTAGGATCATCCAGGTTGCGCCAAATGGCAAGGTTTCATTGCTTTCTATGGCTGAGTAATGTTGCATACTACACATGCAGCACATCTTCTTTTTCTTTCTTCCTTAAGAGCTTTTACTGAGATACAATGGACATACGATAAACTGCATATATTGAAAGTGTACAATTTGATACTTCTTTTCTTATTAGTAATGTATATATGGCAATCCCAACCTGCCAGTTCATCCCACCACAACCCCCCGCCCCCCTTTCCCCACTTGGTGTCTATATGTCTGTTCTCTACATCTGTGTCTCTATTTCTGCCTTGCAAACCGGTTGATTGGTACCGTTTTTCTTTATTCCGCTTACATGTGTTAACACACGATATTTGTTTTTCTCTTTCTGACTCACTTCACTCTGTATGACAGTCTCTAGGTCCATCCATGTCTCGACAAATGTCCCAACTGCGTTCCTTTTTACAGCTGAGTAATATTCAATCGCGTATATGTACCACATCTTCTTTACCCATTCACCTGTTGATGGACATTTAGGTTGCTTCCACGTCCCGGCTCTTGTACATAGTGCTGCAGTGAACACTGGCGTGCACGTACAGCACACCTTCTTGCAACTGCCGTCTGTTGATGAGCACTTGGGTGTTTTCCACGTCTTGGCTATGGCACACAGTGCTGCTATGAACATGAGGGTGCATGCATCTTTTCAAATTAGAGCTTTTGTCTTTTCCAGATGTGTACTGAGGATTGGGATTGCTAGATCATATGACAGCTCACCTGTCCTTCTTTCTTTTTTCTTTCTTCGTTTCTTCCTTGCTTGCTTTTTCTTTCTTTCATTTCCTTTCCTTCCTTCCTTCTTCCTTCCTTCCTTCCTTTATTTCTTGCTTCTATCCTTCCTTCCTTATTTCCTTGCTTGCTTGCTTCTTCCTTTGCTGCTTGCTTGGTTTTTCTTTCTTTCATTTGTCTTTCCTTCTTTGCTTCTTCCTTCCTCCCTCCCTCCACCCCTTCCTCGCTCCCTACATTCCTTCCTTCCGTCCATCCGTCCTTCCTTCCTTCCTTCCTTCCTTCCTTTCTGTAGAGTAGTAGCTGCAGTAGTGGAAGTATAGTTGATTGACAATAGTGTGTTAGTTTCAGGTGCACAGCAGGGAGATACTATTTTCCATAGATGATGTATTTTCAGGTTTATTTCCATAATGGGGTACCAGAAGATACTGACTCTTATTCCCTGTGCTATTCTCTATATCCTCGTTACTTGATCTCTTTTCTATATTGTACGGTGTGTCTGTTCATCGCAGCTCCCAACTTATTCTTCCACTCCTCCCTTTCGCCTTGGGTAAGCATCAGTTTGTGTTCTACGTCTGTGACTCTGTGTCTGTTTTGCACATAGATTCATTGGTATGATTGTTTAGATTCCACATATCTCTCTCCCTCGCTGTTGGACTTACTTCACTAAGTGTAATCTTCTCTAGGTCCATCCTTTTTGCTGCACATGGCACTATTTCATTCTTTTTTGATGGCTGAGTAATATTCCACAGTACGTTTTCCATGTCTTGGCTATAGCACATAGTGCTGCTGTGAACATGGGGGTTCATGTCTCTTTTCAAGGTATAGTTTCTCTCTTGCCCGGGTGTGTCCCGAGGATTGGGACTGCTGGATCACATGATAGCTCGTCTTTCTCCTCTTTCTGTATTTCGTCACTGATCTCTCTCTCTCTCTAAGTGATTAGTGATTTACTTCTATGTACTTGTGCTTGGGGAGCACAGCTGATGAACAATATCGTGTGCATTTCAGATGCACAGCAAAGGGAGACTATTTTCCATGGCTAATATTTTTTCGGCTTGATTTCTAGTGCAGTTTGCTAGAAGATAGTGACTATTATTCCCCGAGTTATTCTGTATATCCTTGCTGCTTTCTCCCTCACACATAGTAGTGTGTATCCATTCCTTTCAGCTTCTGATTTATGACTCCACGTCTCCCTTTCCCCTTGGGGAACCATCATTTGGTTTTCTGTGTCTGTGAGTCTGTTTCGCCCATAGATTCATGTGTAATAGGTTTTCGTTTCCACATATCTTGTCCTTTTCTGTCGGACATCTTTCGCTAAGTCTAGTAGTCTCTGGGACCATCCTTGTGGTGGCTAATGGCAATATTTCATTCTTTTTCCTCATGGCTGAGAAATAATCCATGCTACACAGATACCACATCTTGTGCCAGCCGTCTGCTGATGGGCGGTTGTGTGCTTTCCACCTTGGCTATTGCACATAATGCTGCTGCGAACATGGAGGTACTCGTATCGTTTGGCATTAGAGTTTCGTCTTTTCCGGGCACGTACCCAGGAATGGGACTGCTGGATCATATGGAAGCTCTCCTTTGGCCTCTTGAAATCTGAACCACCACCCTCACCCCCACCCCCACCCCTACCCCCACCCCCAGCCCCACGCAATCACACTCACATGAGACTGGATGTTTTCTCTTGATGACAGGCGATTTATGTCTCTGGGGCAGTAGAACGCCCCCACCCCATTCGGACCACACCTCGCCCCTGTCGCATCCCGCGTTTCTGTTTCTCTCTTGCCTGCTTCTTACCCACCGCCCCCAGTCCCAGCCCAGTGGTTCGCCTGACCGCCTTGCAGCACAGCGCACCAGTCTGGCAAGCTCACCCACCACCCTGCCCCGATGGCGTCCTCTCCCACCATCCTCCTCGCACCACAGCCCACTCACATACCCGGCTTGCCACCCGCCCTTCCTCCTAGCCGGCAGGCTCGGCCCACTCTACCCCGCACCACACCCTTGTACCCCAGGCCCGACTCTCACACGCCCTGCCTGGAAGTCTCCCTTCCGCCAGCGCTCCTCAGACCCCCTGCTACTCCAGCTCCCCCCGTACCCCAGATCTGACCTACCCGCACACACGTACCAGCACCGGTGCCACCACCGTCCCAAGCTTCTGCAGAGCCTCTGCCTGAGTGGCCAGCAGCTCTCCCGGCCAGGTCCCTGCAAGCCCAATACCTCCGTGCCCGCCCCTGCTCCACCCAGACACCCCAGGCCCTTCCTCCCACCTCCCAGCAAGCGGCTCACCACCACCCTCTCTCCACAGGGCTGTTTTGCTCCGTTCCCTAATCCATATGGGGTGACCACCACCAACGGCCACGAACACCTTCCTCCCGCGCTGTCACACAGCCCCCAAGGTACCAGCAAGGCCACCGAGGAAACTTCCTGCGGTGATGGGAAGGCCCATCTGCCCACTCTTGCTCCTTTCCACAGGGGACCTGCAGTTGTCCAAATGCACCGAGTGTGACACCACCACGGCAGGTCGGTGCACGTCACCGGCTGCCCCGTTTGCCTCTGAAGGAAACAATCTGTGAGCAGACGTTAAAGCCTTTGGCGACAGAGGTGCCCAAGCTTGGGCTGAATGGGGACTGAGGACTTACCTTGGGGAGAATCCTTAGGAGAAGGTGAGGACGGGCTGCGAAGGAGGACAGCGCATATCCTGGATAGACAGACAGGAACGGTGAGAATGGGAAACCATGAGAAGTCATGTCTAGGGGAGCGGTGTATGTGTGCGCGCGCGCACGTGGGTGTGTGTCTTTGCTCTGGGGGAGGGAGGGACGTATGCACGGTCACATTCTTGCCTCACTGTGATAGGGTTGAGAGCGTTGGTCACGCACCTGGAATGCGATATTAGCTGGTGGTCCACCCTGTCACGCATCTGCTTCCACCGCATCCCACCTGCTTGGCTCCGTCTTCACGGCTGACCTCCGGTATCTGCCTGCGCTCTGACTTCCACTGCCTGGCGGTGTAACTCCTGGCACGTGTTTGGATTCATTTTCACATCTCTGCCTCCGGGGTGCCTTGGTCCGCCTCTCTGCTCCCATGGCCCGCTCAAGACCAGGACGCCCTTGGAGCCCACCACCGGGCCACGGGAGTCACAGGCAGTCCAGGACCTGGCCCACGAGGAAGCGGCCGGAGTCCCTGCAAGTGGCCCGACTTGGAGATGGAGATCCCTCTCCTGCACCTTCCCGATGGATCCGCGTCGCAGGTGCTGGCACTCAATAGGACCCTCCACCCCCACCCCTCCATGCCGACCCCCCCCACCGCCATCCGCACCCCCACCCCCACCCCCATCCCCACCTGCACTGCCATCACCCCCCCGCCCCACCCGCACTGTCATCACCACCACTGCCGCCACCACCACCACCTTTACCACAAACAGCAGCAGCAGCAGCAGCAGCAGCAGCGGCTCCAGCCCCAGCACCGCACCAGGACTGCCACCTCCGCCACCAGGGGCAGCGGAGGCAGCAGCAGCAGCAGCACCAACACCAGCCCCTCAGGAAGGAAGACGGGATGGGTCGTCAGCGGTGAGATGCGTCGTGGCAGAAGTCGTGCTGCCGGAGAGTCCAAACGCAGGTGGGGGCGTTTGCTCGTGGCCACAGCCTCGGCGGGGAGAGAGGCTGCCCCGGGCCGTCGTGTTTGGGGCTGAGGCAAGGGTCCGAGAAGGAGGAGGCGGGATGTGGAGGGCCTGGCGTGGGCGAGCGCTCCAGTGCGGCCAAAAGGGTTGCGTGGCAGGGCTTGGGCTGGAGGTGGACGGTGGCGGGCGGCTGCTGGCGGGGCTCCGAGGCGGCGGAGCAAGCGTGGGCTAGCTAAAAGGGGGCGCGGGACGGTGGGAGGCCGAGAGGCAGAAGAAGGGCTTCCCTGACCGGGAATCGAACCCGGGCCGCGGCGGTGAGAGCGCCGAATCCTAACCACTAGACCACCAGGGAGCGCCAGGCCTGCCACTCGCTGCTCCTCGCCCCATAGCGCCCGCGCCGCGCCACCTCGGCGCCAAGACCCGGCTCCCCCAAGTCCAGTCCCCGCGCCGCTCCTGGCAACGCACGTGCCCTCGCGTTCTTCCTGCTGGCCGCAGCCGCAAAACACTGCGCGCCTGCTTCTCGCACACACGCGAAAAGCCGCGAAGGGCCAGCTAGCTCCCCGCTCCCGGCTCTCCCTCCCAGGCCCGGGGCCCGAGGCCCGCGGAGCTCGGCAAAAGGTCGGCCCACTGCGTTGGCCGGGAATCGAACCCGGGTCAACTGCTTGGAAGGCAGCTATGCTCACCACTATACCACCAACGCTGCACAGCCCGGGCCGCCCGCAGACGCCGGCCCCGGGCTCGCCCGACCGCACTCTCGCCGCCGCCTCGGCCGCCGTCTCCTCCTCCTCGTCCTCCTCCTCCTCCTCCTGTCCCTCCTCCTCCTCCTCCTGGTCCTCCTCCCCCTCCTCCCCCTCCTCCGCCTCCGCCGCCTGGAGCAGCCCTGCCCCGACGCCCCGCCAGCCGGCAGCTCCGTGCTGCCACAGGCGACACCAACGACCGCCCGGAGCCCCAGCCGCGCCAGCCCTCCGCAGCTGCCCTAGTCCACCGGCCCGACCGCCTCAGGGGGGCGCTCTCGCTGCCTTGCTGCTCCCGGGGCCTCGGCTTCACGCCGCGGGCCACCCCCCGCCCCCGCCCTCACCCCCACCCCGGGGGACGCGTCCTCCAGCACCTGGCTCCCCAAGGCCCTTCTCCCCCCGGCGCGGGGCCAGGCCGCCTCCCGCACCGACAGGGGACGGCGCTCATCCGCCACCCACCCGGCCCGCCCGCTGTGCAGAGCTGCGCGGCTGTGCGGCGCTCCGCAAGGAGCCCAGTGAGGCCGGCCCTTCGGACGGGCCGCGATGTCGTCGGCGGTTGTGGGGTCGAGAGGAGGCCCTGGCTCACCGTGGCGACCGAGCGCCCGGCGAGGAGGAAGGGCTGGAGGGGTGCAGGGCGGGCAGGCTAGGCACGCGCTGGCCTCGCTGGAGGGCGGACGGCGACGGGAGGAGAAGGGCCCTTGGGGGCCGGGCGGCAGGACCGAGCGCGGCGCCGGCCATCAAAAAGAGGGCGTGCTGCCTCCCCGTCGGGGAATCGAACCCCGGTCTCCCGCGTGACAGGCGGGGATACTCACCACTATACTAACGAGGACGGCGGCGACCGCCGGGGCGCCCGGCCGCTCTGGGCTGCCTGCCGGCGCCTCCCTCTGCCCTCTGCCCTCTGCCCACCACGGGCGCCGGGCGCGTGCCCGACCCGACCCGACACCAAACCAACCGCGTCGTCCAAAGCAGCAGCCCCCGGCCCCGACAGGGACGCGGACCCGCGTGGCGCTGACACCTGCCAGTGCGCGCTGCCTGTTGCCTCCAACGCGGGGATCGCGCCGGGTGCAGGGGGCCCGACAGGCCAAGCGAGGCTTCGAGGAGGGCCTGGGCGTGCGCCGTGCCCCGGCCGGCGAAGAGAGGCGCGGGAGGGTGCTGCCGGCACGCGCTGGCCCGACGCGGCCGGGCGCGGTCCGGGGCCAGGGGTGGGCGAGGCCGCCACCGCGCCGGAGCCAGGCGCGTCGGCAGGCCTCGCTCGCCGTCGGCCACCGCGCGCCCGGTGCGTTGCTCAGCCAGACGGCCGCCCGCCTGGCGCGGAGCACCGCGTCCAGCCAAGGGCACCGCTGTTGGCGTCGCGGCGGGTCCCAGCCAGCCGAGCGGCGACGCGCCCGCTCCGGCCCGCCGTCAGGATGGCCGAGCGGTCTAAGGCGCTGCGTTCAGGTCGCAGTCTCCCCTGGAGGCGTGGGTTCGAATCCCACTCCTGACAAGCCAGCCTTTTGGCCCGCCCCACTAACGCACCCGTCCCTCTGGCAGCCCTTGACCGCCTTCCTCTCCGTTGGCGCACTGCACTCTTGCGGCCTCTCCAAACTCAGGCCCGGACATCCGTGCCTCTCACACGCGGGACCCTCTCCGCCACGGCCGCGCTTCCTGCCCACCCGCCCGCGGGCTTGGCAGAAATGGCCCCGTTGGAAGCCTCCCGGACACACGCCCTCCCGCCCAGCCAGTACGCCCCCTCCTACCTGCACCCACACCACCAACCTTCAGTCCTTCGCACCACATCTTTCCTCACCTGCTTGCTTGCTGCTGCTGCTGCTGCTGCTGCTGCTAGTTTTTCTCCTTCCCTCCCTCCCTTCCTTCCTTCCGCCCTCCGTCCCTCGCTCCCACTCCCACTGCACCCGCTGCACCCCGCCACCGCCACACACACACCAGACGCGGGTGCAAAGCCCTCGACTCTTCGCCCGCCTTCCGCCTGCCCGACTTCTGCCTGGTGAACAGCGGGCTCACTCTCACAGCCTTGCTGCCACGTCCGCCACCAGCAGCTCTCCCTCCGTCCAACATCCTGTCCCTTGCGCCAGCCCCGCCGGCCCGCCTGCCCATTCCATTCCCCCCACAGCCACGCGGAGGTGGCCGACGCCGTCTTGCCGGCCTGGGGTGCGTGCCCTCGGTGCGTATTGGCCTTGGGGCCTCGGCTGGGCCACAGCTGCCTGCCTCCCAGCACGCAGGCAGCCCAGCTTCCTGCTGGGCCAGGGACCACCGGGCCCTCCCTGCAGGAGGCCTGGCGCAGGAGTCGCTCCCGGGAAGAGTGCTCCAGCGAGGAGAGAGCGCGCGCCCTGGACGCCCCGTCACCCGCCCACAGACGTCCGGCCCTCAGCCCGGGCCACCCCCTTGGGCGCCACAGCGCACGTTGCCCGGGGAAGCCGCTGCCCCGGCCGGACCTAACCGCACCCTGGCGCGTCGCTCCTCTCACGACCAACGCCTCAGAGCGGGACCCCTCGGGAGAGGGCTGGGCCAGAGCGCAGCAGCGAGGCCCAGGCACCTGTGGTCCTTGGGCCTGAGCGTCTGCTCGGTGGCGGCGGCGCTCCCGGGGGTCCATCTCCGGCGCTCGCGGCCCCGACCCCGGCCCCGCGCGAGCTCCGATGCCTGCCCCACTCCCATCCCACCCCCACCCCTGGCCGCCCTCGCCCGCCCCGCAGCGGCAAGAAAGCCAGCCGCCAGAGGGACTTGGGGTCGGGACCTGGCGGTCACCGAGACGAAACTCGGCCCTCAGCCGCAGCCGCCGCGCCTCGCCTCGCCTCGCCGGCCCTGCCTGCGATTCGGGCGCGGGTCGGGCTGCTTCCGCTCCTGGCTTCCTCTGGCGACGGCGACAGCGACAGCCTCGCGGCGGCCGTGGACGGCAGAGAAAGCGCAGGATGGGCCGAGCCCGCCTGCGTCCCTCCGTCCCTCTGTCCTCTCGACCGCCTGGCGCCCTGGGGTCGCCCACGTGCCCGGAGCCTGTCACTGGGGTGGGCCGTCGGCCTCCTGCGCAAACGGAGCAGAGGCCCTCGGGCGAGCGGCGCCCAGTATCGGGCTCTTGGCTGCGAGCAGCGCTGGGGCAGCATCGGGCGCCAGGCGCCCTCGGTGCATGGGTGGTTCAGTGGTAGAATTCTCGCCTGCCACGCGGGAGGCCCGGGTTCGATTCCCGGCCCATGCAGCCGCAGCGTCGCCTTTTGGTTCCCGCAGCCCCAAAGCGGAGCTAGGCGTCCCCGCTCCCACGCCCAAGGCACCGGGCCTGCCACAGCTCGCTCCCACCCGCAGCTCTCCACCGCACCTGCCGGCCTGTCCTTCCCACGCGGACGCCCCCCCACCCGACACACACTGCGGAGCCAAGCCTCCACCACCTGACACCTCGCGTGCTCTGCCACTCTAGCGCCCGGACACCTTGCTTGGGCTTGTGCTCTTCCTCACCCTGACCCCACACTTGCGTCACTCCTTGCCCCGTAAGCAATACCCCACACTAGCACCGGCGCGCCCCATCTCTTCACCTTTCACCACCTCTCCAAGCTCTCTGGCTCCCTCTGCCCACACTCCGAAAACGATACCGTGTTTGCACAACCAGCAGCAAGGAAGGTGCCACCTCGGGCAGTGATACAGCCCATTGTCCTAGAGAGTCCCCGAAGCACTGTCTTGCACGAGGAGTTCAAGAGAAGTCCACGATGCCATGGCAAACCACACTCTGTATTCATGTTTTGTCCCTCAGCAGAAATATGTTTCCAACACCGCTCACTCCTCCACCACTAGTACCACCACCACCATCACCACCCCCACGACCACCCCCCCTCCCCTGAACCTCTCCTCCTACCGACAGCATCATGGCTGCTCCGGACAGCACCACCACCTCAGGCCGCGCCCTCACCACCACCGCTACTCCACCCAACACCCCCATCCCACCCCCTATCTCCCCACTCCTTCCCTGATCCTTTCCAATTCCTACGTTGTCAAAGATCCTACTCTTGCATTTCTCCCGGTGGCCTCCTTTATCTGTTTGGATTGTTTGTGTTTGTTTGTTTGTGTCCTAGCTAAGTAGAAGTAGAGTTGATTTACAATACTGTGTTCGTGTCAGGTGTACAGCGAAGCGATTCAGTGAAATGTGCTTTTTCAGGTTATTTTCCAGTACGGTTTCTTAGGAGATATGAAGCTAGTTCCCGGTGCTAGGCAGTAAAATCCTTGCTGCTTCTCTGCTTTAGGGATACTGTTGCCTCTCCTTTAACCCCAACCCCACCTCCAAATATGTCCCTCCCCTACACTTTCCCCTTGGGTAACCACACGTGTGTTTTCTACGTCTGTGAGTCTCTCTTTGTTTTGCACAAAGGTTCACTTCGTTGCCGTTTTTAGATTCCACGTACCTTTATCCTTCTCAGTCAGACTTACTTTACTAAGTGTGATATTCTCTAGGATCATCCAGGTTGCGCCAAATGGCAAGGTTTCATTGCTTTCTATGGCTGAGTAATGTTGCATACTACACATGCAGCACATCTTCTTTTTCTTTCTTCCTTAAGAGCTTTTACTGAGATACAATGGACATACGATAAACT
The DNA here is from genome assembly GCF_030028045.1 of Hippopotamus amphibius kiboko. Lineage (NCBI taxonomy): Eukaryota > Metazoa > Chordata > Mammalia > Artiodactyla > Hippopotamidae > Hippopotamus > Hippopotamus amphibius. Next base: position 21,017 of record NW_026648559.1, on the reverse strand, counting down.
GCATATATTGAAAGTGTACAATTTGATACTTCTTTTCTTATTAGTAATGTATATATGGCAATCCCAACCTGCCAGTTCATCCCACCACAACCCCCCGCCCCCCTTTCCCCACTTGGTGTCTATATGTCTGTTCTCTACATCTGTGTCTCTATTTCTGCCTTGCAAACCGGTTGATTGGTACCGTTTTTCTTTATTCCGCTTACATGTGTTAACACACGATATTTGTTTTTCTCTTTCTGACTCACTTCACTCTGTATGACAGTCTCTAGGTCCATCCATGTCTCGACAAATGTCCCAACTGCGTTCCTTTTTACAGCTGAGTAATATTCAATCGCGTATATGTACCACATCTTCTTTACCCATTCACCTGTTGATGGACATTTAGGTTGCTTCCACGTCCCGGCTCTTGTACATAGTGCTGCAGTGAACACTGGCGTGCACGTACAGCACACCTTCTTGCAACTGCCGTCTGTTGATGAGCACTTGGGTGTTTTCCACGTCTTGGCTATGGCACACAGTGCTGCTATGAACATGAGGGTGCATGCATCTTTTCAAATTAGAGCTTTTGTCTTTTCCAGATGTGTACTGAGGATTGGGATTGCTAGATCATATGACAGCTCACCTGTCCTTCTTTCTTTTTTCTTTCTTCGTTTCTTCCTTGCTTGCTTTTTCTTTCTTTCCTTTCCTTTCCTTCCTTCCTTCTTCCTTCCTTCCTTCCTTTATTTCTTGCTTCTATCCTTCCTTCCTTCTTTCCTTGCTTGCTTGCTTCTTCCTTTGCTGCTTGCTTGGTTTTTCTTTCTTTCATTTGTCTTTCCTTCTTTGCTTCTTCCTTCCTCCCTCCCTCCACCCCTTCCTCGCTCCCTACATTCCTTCCTTCCGTCCATCCGTCCTTCCTTCCTTCCTTCCTTCCTTCCTTTCTGTAGAGTAGTAGCTGCAGTAGTGGAAGTATAGTTGATTGACAATAGTGTGTTAGTTTCAGGTGCACAGCAGGGAGATACTATTTTCCATAGATGATGTATTTTCAGGTTTATTTCCATAATGGGGTACCAGAAGATACTGACTCTTATTCCCTGTGCTATTCTCTATATCCTCGTTACTTGATCTCTTTTCTATATTGTACGGTGTGTCTGTTCATCGCAGCTCCCAACTTATTCTTCCACTCCTCCCTTTCGCCTTGGGTAAGCATCAGTTTGTGTTCTACGTCTGTGACTCTGTGTCTGTTTTGCACATAGATTCATTGGTATGATTGTTTAGATTCCACATATCTCTCTCCCTCGCTGTTGGACTTACTTCACTAAGTGTAATCTTCTCTAGGTCCATCCTTTTTGCTGCACATGGCACTATTTCATTCTTTTTTGATGGCTGAGTAATATTCCACAGTACGTTTTCCATGTCTTGGCTATAGCACATAGTGCTGCTGTGAACATGGGGGTTCATGTCTCTTTTCAAGGTATAGTTTCTCTCTTGCCCGGGTGTGTCCCGAGGATTGGGACTGCTGGATCACATGATAGCTCGTCTTTCTCCTCTTTCTGTATTTCGTCACTGATCTCTCTCTCTCTCTAAGTGATTAGTGATTTACTTCTATGTACTTGTGCTTGGGGAGCACAGCTGATGAACAATATCGTGTGCATTTCAGATGCACAGCAAAGGGAGACTATTTTCCATGGCTAATATTTTTTCGGCTTGATTTCTAGTGCAGTTTGCTAGAAGATAGTGACTATTATTCCCCGAGTTATTCTGTATATCCTTGCTGCTTTCTCCCTCACACATAGTAGTGTGTATCCATTCCTTTCAGCTTCTGATTTATGACTCCACGTCTCCCTTTCCCCTTGGGGAACCATCATTTGGTTTTCTGTGTCTGTGAGTCTGTTTCGCCCATAGATTCATGTGTAATAGGTTTTCATTTCCACATATCTTGTCCTTTTCTGTCGGACATCTTTCGCTAAGTCTAGTAGTCTCTGGGACCATCCTTGTGGTGGCTAATGGCAATATTTCATTCTTTTTCCTCATGGCTGAGAAATAATCCATGCTACACAGATACCACATCTTGTGCCAGCCGTCTGCTGATGGGCGGTTGTGTGCTTTCCACCTTGGCTATTGCACATAATGCTGCTGCGAACATGGAGGTACTCGTATCGTTTGGCATTAGAGTTTCGTCTTTTCCGGGCACGTACCCAGGAATGGGACTGCTGGATCATATGGAAGCTCTCCTTTGGCCTCTTGAAATCTGAACCACCACCCTCACCCCCACCCCCACCCCTACCCCCACCCCCAGCCCCACGCAATCACACTCACATGAGACTGGATGTTTTCTCTTGATGACAGGCGATTTATGTCTCTGGGGCAGTAGAACGCCCCCACCCCATTCGGACCACACCTCGCCCCTGTCGCATCCCGCGTTTCTGTTTCTCTCTTGCCTGCTTCTTACCCACCGCCCCCAGTCCCAGCCCAGTGGTTCGCCTGACCGCCTTGCAGCACAGCGCACCAGTCTGGCAAGCTCACCCACCACCCTGCCCCGATGGCGTCCTCTCCCACCATCCTCCTCGCACCACAGCCCACTCACATACCCGGCTTGCCACCCGCCCTTCCTCCTAGCCGGCAGGCTCGGCCCACTCTACCCCGCACCACACCCTTGTACCCCAGGCCCGACTCTCACACGCCCTGCCTGGAAGTCTCCCTTCCGCCAGCGCTCCTCAGACCCCCTGCTACTCCAGCTCCCCCCGTACCCCAGATCTGACCTACCCGCACACACGTACCAGCACCGGTGCCACCACCGTCCCAAGCTTCTGCAGAGCCTCTGCCTGAGTGGCCAGCAGCTCTCCCGGCCAGGTCCCTGCAAGCCCAATACCTCCGTGCCCGCCCCTGCTCCACCCAGACACCCCAGGCCCTTCCTCCCACCTCCCAGCAAGCGGCTCACCACCACCCTCTCTCCACAGGGCTGTTTTGCTCCGTTCCCTAATCCATATGGGGTGACCACCACCAACGGCCACGAACACCTTCCTCCCGCGCTGTCACACAGCCCCCAAGGTACCAGCAAGGCCACCGAGGAAACTTCCTGCGGTGATGGGAAGGCCCATCTGCCCACTCTTGCTCCTTTCCACAGGGGACCTGCAGTTGTCCAAATGCACCGAGTGTGACACCACCACGGCAGGTCGGTGCACGTCACCGGCTGCCCCGTTTGCCTCTGAAGGAAACAATCTGTGAGCAGACGTTAAAGCCTTTGGCGACAGAGGTGCCCAAGCTTGGGCTGAATGGGGACTGAGGACTTACCTTGGGGAGAATCCTTAGGAGAAGGTGAGGACGGGCTGCGAAGGAGGACAGCGCATATCCTGGATAGACAGACAGGAACGGTGAGAATGGGAAACCATGAGAAGTCATGTCTAGGGGAGCGGTGTATGTGTGCGCGCGCGCACGTGGGTGTGTGTCTTTGCTCTGGGGGAGGGAGGGACGTATGCACGGTCACATTCTTGCCTCACTGTGATAGGGTTGAGAGCGTTGGTCACGCACCTGGAATGCGATATTAGCTGGTGGTCCACCCTGTCACGCATCTGCTTCCACCGCATCCCACCTGCTTGGCTCCGTCTTCACGGCTGACCTCCGGTATCTGCCTGCGCTCTGACTTCCACTGCCTGGCGGTGTAACTCCTGGCACGTGTTTGGATTCATTTTCACATCTCTGCCTCCGGGGTGCCTTGGTCCGCCTCTCTGCTCCCATGGCCCGCTCAAGACCAGGACGCCCTTGGAGCCCACCACCGGGCCACGGGAGTCACAGGCAGTCCAGGACCTGGCCCACGAGGAAGCGGCCGGAGTCCCTGCAAGTGGCCCGACTTGGAGATGGAGATCCCTCTCCTGCACCTTCCCGATGGATCCGCGTCGCAGGTGCTGGCACTCAATAGGACCCTCCACCCCCACCCCTCCATGCCGACCCCCCCCACCGCCATCCGCACCCCCACCCCCACCCCCATCCCCACCTGCACTGCCATCACCCCCCCGCCCCACCCGCACTGTCATCACCACCACTGCCGCCACCACCACCACCTTTACCACAAACAGCAGCAGCAGCAGCAGCAGCAGCAGCGGCTCCAGCCCCAGCACCGCACCAGGACTGCCACCTCCGCCACCAGGGGCAGCGGAGGCAGCAGCAGCAGCAGCACCAACACCAGCCCCTCAGGAAGGAAGACGGGATGGGTCGTCAGCGGTGAGATGCGTCGTGGCAGAAGTCGTGCTGCCGGAGAGTCCAAACGCAGGTGGGGGCGTTTGCTCGTGGCCACAGCCTCGGCGGGGAGAGAGGCTGCCCCGGGCCGTCGTGTTTGGGGCTGAGGCAAGGGTCCGAGAAGGAGGAGGCGGGATGTGGAGGGCCTGGCGTGGGCGAGCGCTCCAGTGCGGCCAAAAGGGTTGCGTGGCAGGGCTTGGGCTGGAGGTGGACGGTGGCGGGCGGCTGCTGGCGGGGCTCCGAGGCGGCGGAGCAAGCGTGGGCTGGCTAAAAGGGGGCGCGGGACGGTGGGAGGCCGAGAGGCAGAAGAAGGGCTTCCCTGACCGGGAATCGAACCCGGGCCGCGGCGGTGAGAGCGCCGAATCCTAACCACTAGACCACCAGGGAGCGCCAGGCCTGCCACTCGCTGCTCCTCGCCCCATAGCGCCCGCGCCGCGCCACCTCGGCGCCAAGACCCGGCTCCCCCAAGTCCAGTCCCCGCGCCGCTCCTGGCAACGCACGTGCCCTCGCGTTCTTCCTGCTGGCCGCAGCCGCAAAACACTGCGCGCCTGCTTCTCGCACACACGCGAAAAGCCGCGAAGGGCCAGCTAGCTCCCCGCTCCCGGCTCTCCCTCCCAGGCCCGGGGCCCGAGGCCCGCGGAGCTCGGCAAAAGGTCGGCCCACTGCGTTGGCCGGGAATCGAACCCGGGTCAACTGCTTGGAAGGCAGCTATGCTCACCACTATACCACCAACGCTGCACAGCCCGGGCCGCCCGCAGACGCCGGCCCCGGGCTCGCCCGACCGCACTCTCGCCGCCGCCTCGGCCGCCGTCTCCTCCTCCTCGTCCTCCTCCTCCTCCTCCTGTCCCTCCTCCTCCTCCTCCTGGTCCTCCTCCCCCTCCTCCCCCTCCTCCGCCTCCGCCGCCTGGAGCAGCCCTGCCCCGACGCCCCGCCAGCCGGCAGCTCCGTGCTGCCACAGGCGACACCAACGACCGCCCGGAGCCCCAGCCGCGCCAGCCCTCCGCAGCTGCCCTAGTCCACCGGCCCGACCGCCTCAGGGGGGCGCTCTCGCTGCCTTGCTGCTCCCGGGGCCTCGGCTTCACGCCGCGGGCCACCCCCCGCCCCCGCCCTCACCCCCACCCCGGGGGACGCGTCCTCCAGCACCTGGCTCCCCAAGGCCCTTCTCCCCCCGGCGCGGGGCCAGGCCGCCTCCCGCACCGACAGGGGACGGCGCTCATCCGCCACCCACCCGGCCCGCCCGCTGTGCAGAGCTGCGCGGCTGTGCGGCGCTCCGCAAGGAGCCCAGTGAGGCCGCCCCTTCGGACGGGCCGCGATGTCGTCGGGCGGTTGTGGGGTCGAGAGGAGGCCCTGGCTCGCCGTGGCGACCGAGCGCCCGGCGAGGAGGAAGGGCTGGAGGGCTGCAGGGGGTGCAGGGCGGGCAGGCTAGGCACGCGCTGGCCTCGCTGGAGGGCGGACGGCGACGGGAGGAGAAGGGCCCTTGGGGGCCGGGCGGCAGGACCGAGCGCGGCGCCGGCCATCAAAAAGAGGGCGTGCTGCCTCCCCGTCGGGGAATCGAACCCCGGTCTCCCGCGTGACAGGCGGGGATACTCACCACTATACTAACGAGGACGGCGGCGACCGCCGGGGCGCCCGGCCGCTCTGGGCTGCCTGCCGGCGCCTCCCTCTGCCCTCTGCCCTCTGCCCACCACGGGCGCCGGGCGCGTGCCCGACCCGACCCGACACCAAACCAACCGCGTCGTCCAAAGCAGCAGCCCCCGGCCCCGACAGGGACGCGGACCCGCGTGGCGCTGACACCTGCCAGTGCGCGCTGCCTGTTGCCTCCAACGCGGGGATCGCGCCGGGTGCAGGGGGCCCGACAGGCCAAGCGAGGCTTCGAGGAGGGCCTGGGCGTGCGCCGTGCCCCGGCCGGCGAAGAGAGGCGCGGGAGGGTGCTGCCGGCACGCGCTGGCCCGACGCGGCCGGGCGCGGTCCGGGGCCAGGGGTGGGCGAGGCCGCCACCGCGCCGGAGCCAGGCGCGTCGGCAGGCCTCGCTCGCCGTCGGCCACCGCGCGCCCGGTGCGTTGCTCAGCCAGACGGCCGCCCGCCTGGCGCGGAGCACCGCGTCCAGCCAAGGGCACCGCTGTTGGCGTCGCGGCGGGTCCCAGCCAGCCGAGCGGCGACGCGCCCGCTCCGGCCCGCCGTCAGGATGGCCGAGCGGTCTAAGGCGCTGCGTTCAGGTCGCAGTCTCCCCTGGAGGCGTGGGTTCGAATCCCACTCCTGACAAGCCAGCCTTTTGGCCCGCCCCACTAACGCACCCGTCCCTCTGGCAGCCCTTGACCGCCTTCCTCTCCGTTGGCGCACTGCACTCTTGCGGCCTCTCCAAACTCAGGCCCGGACATCCGTGCCTCTCACACGCGGGACCCTCTCCGCCACGGCCGCGCTTCCTGCCCACCCGCCCGCGGGCTTGGCAGAAATGGCCCCGTTGGAAGCCTCCCGGACACACGCCCTCCCGCCCAGCCAGTACGCCCCCTCCTACCTGCACCCACACCACCAACCTTCAGTCCTTCGCACCACATCTTTCCTCACCTGCTTGCTTGCTGCTGCTGCTGCTGCTGCTGCTGCTAGTTTTTCTCCTTCCCTCCCTCCCTTCCTTCCTTCCGCCCTCCGTCCCTCGCTCCCACTCCCACTGCACCCGCTGCACCCCGCCACCGCCACACACACACCAGACGCGGGTGCAAAGCCCTCGACTCTTCGCCCGCCTTCCGCCTGCCCGACTTCTGCCTGGTGAACAGCGGGCTCACTCTCACAGCCTTGCTGCCACGTCCGCCACCAGCAGCTCTCCCTCCGTCCAACATCCTGTCCCTTGCGCCAGCCCCGCCGGCCCGCCTGCCCATTCCATTCCCCCCACAGCCACGCGGAGGTGGCCGACGCCGTCTTGCCGGCCTGGGGTGCGTGCCCTCGGTGCGTATTGGCCTTGGGGCCTCGGCTGGGCCACAGCTGCCTGCCTCCCAGCACGCAGGCAGCCCAGCTTCCTGCTGGGCCAGGGACCACCGGGCCCTCCCTGCAGGAGGCCTGGCGCAGGAGTCGCTCCCGGGAAGAGTGCTCCAGCGAGGAGAGAGCGCGCGCCCTGGACGCCCCGTCACCCGCCCACAGACGTCCGGCCCTCAGCCCGGGCCACCCCCTTGGGCGCCACAGCGCACGTTGCCCGGGGAAGCCGCTGCCCCGGCCGGACCTAACCGCACCCTGGCGCGTCGCTCCTCTCACGACCAACGCCTCAGAGCGGGACCCCTCGGGAGAGGGCTGGGCCAGAGCGCAGCAGCGAGGCCCAGGCACCTGTGGTCCTTGGGCCTGAGCGTCTGCTCGGTGGCGGCGGCGCTCCCGGGGGCCCATCTCCGGCGCTCGCGGCCCCGACCCCGGCCCCGCGCGAGCTCCGATGCCTGCCCCACTCCCATCCCACCCCCACCCCTGGCCGCCCTCGCCCGCCCCGCAGCGGCAAGAAAGCCAGCCGCCAGAGGGACTTGGGGTCGGGACCTGGCGGTCACCGAGACGAAACTCGGCCCTCAGCCGCAGCCGCCGCGCCTCGCCTCGCCTCGCCTCGCCGGCCCTGCCTGCGATTCGGGCGCGGGTCGGGCTGCTTCCGCTCCTGGCTTCCTCTGGCGACGGCGACAGCGACAGCCTCGCGGCGGCCGTGGACGGCAGAGAAAGCGCAGGATGGGCCGAGCCCGCCTGCGTCCCTCCGTCCCTCTGTCCTCTCGACCGCCTGGCGCCCTGGGGTCGCCCACGTGCCCGGAGCCTGTCACTGGGGTGGGCCGTCGGCCTCCTGCGCAAACGGAGCAGAGGCCCTCGGGCGAGCGGCGCCCAGTATCGGGCTCTTGGCTGCGAGCAGCGCTGGGGCAGCATCGGGCGCCAGGCGCCCTCGGTGCATGGGTGGTTCAGTGGTAGAATTCTCGCCTGCCACGCGGGAGGCCCGGGTTCGATTCCCGGCCCATGCAGCCGCAGCGTCGCCTTTTGGTTCCCGCAGCCCCAAAGCGGAGCTAGGCGTCCCCGCTCCCACGCCCAAGGCACCGGGCCTGCCACAGCTCGCTCCCACCCGCAGCTCTCCACCGCACCTGCCGGCCTGTCCTTCCCACGCGGACGCCCCCCCACCCGACACACACTGCGGAGCCAAGCCTCCACCACCTGACACCTCGCGTGCTCTGCCACTCTAGCGCCCGGACACCTTGCTTGGGCTTGTGCTCTTCCTCACCCTGACCCCACACTTGCGTCACTCCTTGCCCCGTAAGCAATACCCCACACTAGCACCGGCGCGCCCCATCTCTTCACCTTTCACCACCTCTCCAAGCTCTCTGGCTCCCTCTGCCCACACTCCGAAAACGATACCGTGTTTGCACAACCAGCAGCAAGGAAGGTGCCACCTCGGGCAGTGATACAGCCCATTGTCCTAGAGAGTCCCCGAAGCACTGTCTTGCACGAGGAGTTCAAGAGAAGTCCACGATGCCATGGCAAACCGCACTCTGTATTCATGTTTTGTCCCTCAGCAGAAATATGTTTCCAACACCGCTCACTCCTCCACCACTAGTACCACCACCACCATCACCACCCCCACGACCACCCCCCCTCCCCTGAACCTCTCCTCCTACCGACAGCATCATGGCTGCTCCGGACAGCACCACCACCTCAGGCCGCGCCCTCACCACCACCGCTACTCCACCCAACACCCCCATCCCACCCCCTATCTCCCCACTCCTTCCCTGATCCTTTCCAATTCCTACGTTGTCAAAGATCCTACTCTTGCATTTCTCCCGGTGGCCTCCTTTATCTGTTTGGATTGTTTGTGTTTGTTTGTTTGTGTCCTAGCTAAGTAGAAGTAGAGTTGATTTACAATACTGTGTTCGTGTCAGGTGTACAGCGAAGCGATTCAGTGAAATGTGCTTTTTCAGGTTATTTTCCAGTACGGTTTCTTAGGAGATATGAAGCTAGTTCCCGGTGCTAGGCAGTAAAATCCTTGCTGCTTCTCTGCTTTAGGGATACTGTTGCCTCTCCTTTAACCCCAACCCCACCTCCAAATATGTCCCTCCCCTACACTTTCCCCTTGGGTAACCACACGTGTGTTTTCTACGTCTGTGAGTCTCTCTTTGTTTTGCACAAAGGTTCACTTCGTTGCCGTTTTTAGATTCCACGTACCTTTATCCTTCTCAGTCAGACTTACTTTACTAAGTGTGATATTCTCTAGGATCATCCAGGTTGCGCCAAATGGCAAGGTTTCATTGCTTTCTATGGCTGAGTAATGTTGCATACTACACATGCAGCACATCTTCTTTTTCTTTCTTCCTTAAGAGCTTTTACTGAGATACAATGGACATACGATAAACTGCATATATTGAAAGTGTACAATTTGATACTTCTTTTCTTATTAGTAATGTATATATGGCAATCCCAACCTGCCAGTTCATCCCACCACAACCCCCCGCCCCCCTTTCCCCACTTGGTGTCTATATGTCTGTTCTCTACATCTGTGTCTCTATTTCTGCCTTGCAAACCGGTTGATTGGTACCGTTTTTCTTTATTCCGCTTACATGTGTTAACACACGATATTTGTTTTTCTCTTTCTGACTCACTTCACTCTGTATGACAGTCTCTAGGTCCATCCATGTCTCGACAAATGTCCCAACTGCGTTCCTTTTTACAGCTGAGTAATATTCAATCGCGTATATGTACCACATCTTCTTTACCCATTCACCTGTTGATGGACATTTAGGTTGCTTCCACGTCCCGGCTCTTGTACATAGTGCTGCAGTGAACACTGGCGTGCACGTACAGCACACCTTCTTGCAACTGCCGTCTGTTGATGAGCACTTGGGTGTTTTCCACGTCTTGGCTATGGCACACAGTGCTGCTATGAACATGAGGGTGCATGCATCTTTTCAAATTAGAGCTTTTGTCTTTTCCAGATGTGTACTGAGGATTGGGATTGCTAGATCATATGACAGCTCACCTGTCCTTCTTTCTTTTTTCTTTCTTCGTTTCTTCCTTGCTTGCTTTTTCTTTCTTTCCTTTCCTTTCCTTCCTTCCTTCTTCCTTCCTTCCTTCCTTTATTTCTTGCTTCTATCCTTCCTTCCTTCTTTCCTTGCTTGCTTGCTTCTTCCTTTGCTGCTTGCTTGGTTTTTCTTTCTTTCATTTGTCTTTCCTTCTTTGCTTCTTCCTTCCTCCCTCCCTCCACCCCTTCCTCGCTCCCTACATTCCTTCCTTCCGTCCATCCGTCCTTCCTTCCTTCCTTCCTTCCTTCCTTTCTGTAGAGTAGTAGCTGCAGTAGTGGAAGTATAGTTGATTGACAATAGTGTGTTAGTTTCAGGTGCACAGCAGGGAGATACTATTTTCCATAGATGATGTATTTTCAGGTTTATTTCCATAATGGGGTACCAGAAGATACTGACTCTTATTCCCTGTGCTATTCTCTATATCCTCGTTACTTGATCTCTTTTCTATATTGTACGGTGTGTCTGTTCATCGCAGCTCCCAACTTATTCTTCCACTCCTCCCTTTCGCCTTGGGTAAGCATCAGTTTGTGTTCTACGTCTGTGACTCTGTGTCTGTTTTGCACATAGATTCATTGGTATGATTGTTTAGATTCCACATATCTCTCTCCCTCGCTGTTGGACTTACTTCACTAAGTGTAATCTTCTCTAGGTCCATCCTTTTTGCTGCACATGGCACTATTTCATTCTTTTTTGATGGCTGAGTAATATTCCACAGTACGTTTTCCATGTCTTGGCTATAGCACATAGTGCTGCTGTGAACATGGGGGTTCATGTCTCTTTTCAAGGTATAGTTTCTCTCTTGCCCGGGTGTGTCCCGAGGATTGGGACTGCTGGATCACATGATAGCTCGTCTTTCTCCTCTTTCTGTATTTCGTCACTGATCTCTCTCTCTCTCTAAGTGATTAGTGATTTACTTCTATGTACTTGTGCTTGGGGAGCACAGCTGATGAACAATATCGTGTGCATTTCAGATGCACAGCAAAGGGAGACTATTTTCCATGGCTAATATTTTTTCGGCTTGATTTCTAGTGCAGTTTGCTAGAAGATAGTGACTATTATTCCCCGAGTTATTCTGTATATCCTTGCTGCTTTCTCCCTCACACATAGTAGTGTGTATCCATTCCTTTCAGCTTCTGATTTATGACTCCACGTCTCCCTTTCCCCTTGGGGAACCATCATTTGGTTTTCTGTGTCTGTGAGTCTGTTTCGCCCATAGATTCATGTGTAATAGGTTTTCGTTTCCACATATCTTGTCCTTTTCTGTCGGACGTCTTTCGCTAAGTCTAGTAGTCTCTGGGACCATCCTTGTGGTGGCTAATGGCAATATTTCATTCTTTTTCCTCATGGCTGAGAAATAATCCATGCTACACAGATACCACATCTTGTGCCAGCCGTCTGCTGATGGGCGGTTGTGTGCTTTCCACCTTGGCTATTGCACATAATGCTGCTGCGAACATGGAGGTACTCGTATCGTTTGGCATTAGAGTTTCGTCTTTTCCGGGCACGTACCCAGGAATGGGACTGCTGGATCATATGGAAGCTCTCCTTTGGCCTCTTGAAATCTGAACCACCACCCTCACCCCCACCCCCACCCCTACCCCCACCCCCAGCCCCACGCAATCACACTCACATGAGACTGGATGTTTTCTCTTGATGACAGGCGATTTATGTCTCTGGGGCAGTAGAACGCCCCCACCCCATTCGGACCACACCTCGCCCCTGTCGCATCCCGCGTTTCTGTTTCTCTCTTGCCTGCTTCTTACCCACCGCCCCCAGTCCCAGCCCAGTGGTTCGCCTGACCGCCTTGCAGCACAGCGCACCAGTCTGGCAAGCTCACCCACCACCCTGCCCCGATGGCGTCCTCTCCCACCATCCTCCTCGCACCACAGCCCACTCACATACCCGGCTTGCCACCCGCCCTTCCTCCTAGCCGGCAGGCTCGGCCCACTCTACCCCGCACCACACCCTTGTACCCCAGGCCCGACTCTCACACGCCCTGCCTGGAAGTCTCCCTTCCGCCAGCGCTCCTCAGACCCCCTGCTACTCCAGCTCCCCCCGTACCCCAGATCTGACCTACCCGCACACACGTACCAGCACCGGTGCCACCACCGTCCCAAGCTTCTGCAGAGCCTCTGCCTGAGTGGCCAGCAGCTCTCCCGGCCAGGTCCCTGCAAGCCCAATACCTCCGTGCCCGCCCCTGCTCCACCCAGACACCCCAGGCCCTTCCTCCCACCTCCCAGCAAGCGGCTCACCACCACCCTCTCTCCACAGGGCTGTTTTGCTCCGTTCCCTAATCCATATGGGGTGACCACCACCAACGGCCACGAACACCTTCCTCCCGCGCTGTCACACAGCCCCCAAGGTACCAGCAAGGCCACCGAGGAAACTTCCTGCGGTGATGGGAAGGCCCATCTGCCCACTCTTGCTCCTTTCCACAGGGGACCTGCAGTTGTCCAAATGCACCGAGTGTGACACCACCACGGCAGGTCGGTGCACGTCACCGGCTGCCCCGTTTGCCTCTGAAGGAAACAATCTGTGAGCAGACGTTAAAGCCTTTGGCGACAGAGGTGCCCAAGCTTGGGCTGAATGGGGACTGAGGACTTACCTTGGGGAGAATCCTTAGGAGAAGGTGAGGACGGGCTGCGAAGGAGGACAGCGCATATCCTGGATAGACAGACAGGAACGGTGAGAATGGGAAACCATGAGAAGTCATGTCTAGGGGAGCGGTGTATGTGTGCGCGCGCGCACGTGGGTGTGTGTCTTTGCTCTGGGGGAGGGAGGGACGTATGCACGGTCACATTCTTGCCTCACTGTGATAGGGTTGAGAGCGTTGGTCACGCACCTGGAATGCGATATTAGCTGGTGGTCCACCCTGTCACGCATCTGCTTCCACCGCATCCCACCTGCTTGGCTCCGTCTTCACGGCTGACCTCCGGTATCTGCCTGCGCTCTGACTTCCACTGCCTGGCGGTGTAACTCCTGGCACGTGTTTGGATTCATTTTCACATCTCTGCCTCCGGGGTGCCTTGGTCCGCCTCTCTGCTCCCATGGCCCGCTCAAGACCAGGACGCCCTTGGAGCCCACCACCGGGCCACGGGAGTCACAGGCAGTCCAGGACCTGGCCCACGAGGAAGCGGCCGGAGTCCCTGCAAGTGGCCCGACTTGGAGATGGAGATCCCTCTCCTGCACCTTCCCGATGGATCCGCGTCGCAGGTGCTGGCACTCAATAGGACCCTCCACCCCCACCCCTCCATGCCGACCCCCCCCACCGCCATCCGCACCCCCACCCCCACCCCCATCCCCACCTGCACTGCCATCACCCCCCCGCCCCACCCGCACTGTCATCACCACCACTGCCGCCACCACCACCACCTTTACCACAAACAGCAGCAGCAGCAGCAGCAGCAGCAGCGGCTCCAGCCCCAGCACCGCACCAGGACTGCCACCTCCGCCACCAGGGGCAGCGGAGGCAGCAGCAGCAGCAGCACCAACACCAGCCCCTCAGGAAGGAAGACGGGATGGGTCGTCAGCGGTGAGATGCGTCGTGGCAGAAGTCGTGCTGCCGGAGAGTCCAAACGCAGGTGGGGGCGTTTGCTCGTGGCCACAGCCTCGGCGGGGAGAGAGGCTGCCCCGGGCCGTCGTGTTTGGGGCTGAGGCAAGGGTCCGAGAAGGAGGAGGCGGGATGTGGAGGGCCTGGCGTGGGCGAGCGCTCCAGTGCGGCCAAAAGGGTTGCGTGGCAGGGCTTGGGCTGGAGGTGGACGGTGGCGGGCGGCTGCTGGCGGGGCTCCGAGGCGGCGGAGCAAGCGTGGGCTGGCTAAAAGGGGGCGCGGGACGGTGGGAGGCCGAGAGGCAGAAGAAGGGCTTCCCTGACCGGGAATCGAACCCGGGCCGCGGCGGTGAGAGCGCCGAATCCTAACCACTAGACCACCAGGGAGCGCCAGGCCTGCCACTCGCTGCTCCTCGCCCCATAGCGCCCGCGCCGCGCCACCTCGGCGCCAAGACCCGGCTCCCCCAAGTCCAGTCCCCGCGCCGCTCCTGGCAACGCACGTGCCCTCGCGTTCTTCCTGCTGGCCGCAGCCGCAAAACACTGCGCGCCTGCTTCTCGCACACACGCGAAAAGCCGCGAAGGGCCAGCTAGCTCCCCGCTCCCGGCTCTCCCTCCCAGGCCCGGGGCCCGAGGCCCGCGGAGCTCGGCAAAAGGTCGGCCCACTGCGTTGGCCGGGAATCGAACCCGGGTCAACTGCTTGGAAGGCAGCTATGCTCACCACTATACCACCAACGCTGCACAGCCCGGGCCGCCCGCAGACGCCGGCCCCGGGCTCGCCCGACCGCACTCTCGCCGCCGCCTCGGCCGCCGTCTCCTCCTCCTCGTCCTCCTCCTCCTCCTCCTGTCCCTCCTCCTCCTCCTCCTGGTCCTCCTCCCCCTCCTCCCCCTCCTCCGCCTCCGCCGCCTGGAGCAGCCCTGCCCCGACGCCCCGCCAGCCGGCAGCTCCGTGCTGCCACAGGCGACACCAACGACCGCCCGGAGCCCCAGCCGCGCCAGCCCTCCGCAGCTGCCCTAGTCCACCGGCCCGACCGCCTCAGGGGGGCGCTCTCGCTGCCTTGCTGCTCCCGGGGCCTCGGCTTCACGCCGCGGGCCACCCCCCGCCCCCGCCCTCACCCCCACCCCGGGGGACGCGTCCTCCAGCACCTGGCTCCCCAAGGCCCTTCTCCCCCCGGCGCGGGGCCAGGCCGCCTCCCGCACCGACAGGGGACGGCGCTCATCCGCCACCCACCCGGCCCGCCCGCTGTGCAGAGCTGCGCGGCTGTGCGGCGCTCCGCAAGGAGCCCAGTGAGGCCGCCCCTTCGGACGGGCCGCGATGTCGTCGGGCGGTTGTGGGGTCGAGAGGAGGCCCTGGCTCGCCGTGGCGACCGAGCGCCCGGCGAGGAGGAAGGGCTGGAGGGCTGCAGGGGGTGCAGGGCGGGCAGGCTAGGCACGCGCTGGCCTCGCTGGAGGGCGGACGGCGACGGGAGGAGAAGGGCCCTTGGGGGCCGGGCGGCAGGACCGAGCGCGGCGCCGGCCATCAAAAAGAGGGCGTGCTGCCTCCCCGTCGGGGAATCGAACCCCGGTCTCCCGCGTGACAGGCGGGGATACTCACCACTATACTAACGAGGACGGCGGCGACCGCCGGGGCGCCCGGCCGCTCTGGGCTGCCTGCCGGCGCCTCCCTCTGCCCTCTGCCCTCTGCCCACCACGGGCGCCGGGCGCGTGCCCGACCCGACCCGACACCAAACCAACCGCGTCGTCCAAAGCAGCAGCCCCCGGCCCCGACAGGGACGCGGACCCGCGTGGCGCTGACACCTGCCAGTGCGCGCTGCCTGTTGCCTCCAACGCGGGGATCGCGCCGGGTGCAGGGGGCCCGACAGGCCAAGCGAGGCTTCGAGGAGGGCCTGGGCGTGCGCCGTGCCCCGGCCGGCGAAGAGAGGCGCGGGAGGGTGCTGCCGGCACGCGCTGGCCCGACGCGGCCGGGCGCGGTCCGGGGCCAGGGGTGGGCGAGGCCGCCACCGCGCCGGAGCCAGGCGCGTCGGCAGGCCTCGCTCGCCGTCGGCCACCGCGCGCCCGGTGCGTTGCTCAGCCAGACGGCCGCCCGCCTGGCGCGGAGCACCGCGTCCAGCCAAGGGCACCGCTGTTGGCGTCGCGGCGGGTCCCAGCCAGCCGAGCGGCGACGCGCCCGCTCCGGCCCGCCGTCAGGATGGCCGAGCGGTCTAAGGCGCTGCGTTCAGGTCGCAGTCTCCCCTGGAGGCGTGGGTTCGAATCCCACTCCTGACAAGCCAGCCTTTTGGCCCGCCCCACTAACGCACCCGTCCCTCTGGCAGCCCTTGACCGCCTTCCTCTCCGTTGGCGCACTGCACTCTTGCGGCCTCTCCAAACTCAGGCCCGGACATCCGTGCCTCTCACACGCGGGACCCTCTCCGCCACGGCCGCGCTTCCTGCCCACCCGCCCGCGGGCTTGGCAGAAATGGCCCCGTTGGAAGCCTCCCGGACACACGCCCTCCCGCCCAGCCAGTACGCCCCCTCCTACCTGCACCCACACCACCAACCTTCAGTCCTTCGCACCACATCTTTCCTCACCTGCTTGCTTGCTGCTGCTGCTGCTGCTGCTGCTGCTAGTTTTTCTCCTTCCCTCCCTCCCTTCCTTCCTTCCGCCCTCCGTCCCTCGCTCCCACTCCCACTGCACCCGCTGCACCCCGCCACCGCCACACACACACCAGACGCGGGTGCAAAGCCCTCGACTCTTCGCCCGCCTTCCGCCTGCCCGACTTCTGCCTGGTGAACAGCGGGCTCACTCTCACAGCCTTGCTGCCACGTCCGCCACCAGCAGCTCTCCCTCCGTCCAACATCCTGTCCCTTGCGCCAGCCCCGCCGGCCCGCCTGCCCATTCCATTCCCCCCACAGCCACGCGGAGGTGGCCGACGCCGTCTTGCCGGCCTGGGGTGCGTGCCCTCGGTGCGTATTGGCCTTGGGGCCTCGGCTGGGCCACAGCTGCCTGCCTCCCAGCACGCAGGCAGCCCAGCTTCCTGCTGGGCCAGGGACCACCGGGCCCTCCCTGCAGGAGGCCTGGCGCAGGAGTCGCTCCCGGGAAGAGTGCTCCAGCGAGGAGAGAGCGCGCGCCCTGGACGCCCCGTCACCCGCCCACAGACGTCCGGCCCTCAGCCCGGGCCACCCCCTTGGGCGCCACAGCGCACGTTGCCCGGGGAAGCCGCTGCCCCGGCCGGACCTAACCGCACCCTGGCGCGTCGCTCCTCTCACGACCAACGCCTCAGAGCGGGACCCCTCGGGAGAGGGCTGGGCCAGAGCGCAGCAGCGAGGCCCAGGCACCTGTGGTCCTTGGGCCTGAGCGTCTGCTCGGTGGCGGCGGCGCTCCCGGGGGTCCATCTCCGGCGCTCGCGGCCCCGACCCCGGCCCCGCGCGAGCTCCGATGCCTGCCCCACTCCCATCCCACCCCCACCCCTGGCCGCCCTCGCCCGCCCCGCAGCGGCAAGAAAGCCAGCCGCCAGAGGGACTTGGGGTCGGGACCTGGCGGTCACCGAGACGAAACTCGGCCCTCAGCCGCAGCCGCCGCGCCTCGCCTCGCCTCGCCTCGCCGGCCCTGCCTGCGATTCGGGCGCGGGTCGGGCTGCTTCCGCTCCTGGCTTCCTCTGGCGACGGCGACAGCGACAGCCTCGCGGCGGCCGTGGACGGCAGAGAAAGCGCAGGATGGGCCGAGCCCGCCTGCGTCCCTCCGTCCCTCTGTCCTCTCGACCGCCTGGCGCCCTGGGGTCGCCCACGTGCCCGGAGCCTGTCACTGGGGTGGGCCGTCGGCCTCCTGCGCAAACGGAGCAGAGGCCCTCGGGCGAGCGGCGCCCAGTATCGGGCTCTTGGCTGCGAGCAGCGCTGGGGCAGCATCGGGCGCCAGGCGCCCTCGGTGCATGGGTGGTTCAGTGGTAGAATTCTCGCCTGCCACGCGGGAGGCCCGGGTTCGATTCCCGGCCCATGCAGCCGCAGCGTCGCCTTTTGGTTCCCGCAGCCCCAAAGCGGAGCTAGGCGTCCCCGCTCCCACGCCCAAGGCACCGGGCCTGCCACAGCTCGCTCCCACCCGCAGCTCTCCACCGCACCTGCCGGCCTGTCCTTCCCACGCGGACGCCCCCCCACCCGACACACACTGCGGAGCCAAGCCTCCACCACCTGACACCTCGCGTGCTCTGCCACTCTAGCGCCCGGACACCTTGCTTGGGCTTGTGCTCTTCCTCACCCTGACCCCACACTTGCGTCACTCCTTGCCCCGTAAGCAATACCCCACACTAGCACCGGCGCGCCCCATCTCTTCACCTTTCACCACCTCTCCAAGCTCTCTGGCTCCCTCTGCCCACACTCCGAAAACGATACCGTGTTTGCACAACCAGCAGCAAGGAAGGTGCCACCTCGGGCAGTGATACAGCCCATTGTCCTAGAGAGTCCCCGAAGCACTGTCTTGCACGAGGAGTTCAAGAGAAGTCCACGATGCCATGGCAAACCGCACTCTGTATTCATGTTTTGTCCCTCAGCAGAAATATGTTTCCAACACCGCTCACTCCTCCACCACTAGTACCACCACCACCATCACCACCCCCACGACCACCCCCCCTCCCCTGAACCTCTCCTCCTACCGACAGCATCATGGCTGCTCCGGACAGCACCACCACCTCAGGCCGCGCCCTCACCACCACCGCTACTCCACCCAACACCCCCATCCCACCCCCTATCTCCCCACTCCTTCCCTGATCCTTTCCAATTCCTACGTTGTCAAAGATCCTACTCTTGCATTTCTCCCGGTGGCCTCCTTTATCTGTTTGGATTGTTTGTGTTTGTTTGTTTGTGTCCTAGCTAAGTAGAAGTAGAGTTGATTTACAATACTGTGTTCGTGTCAGGTGTACAGCGAAGCGATTCAGTGAAATGTGCTTTTTCAGGTTATTTTCCAGTACGGTTTCTTAGGAGATATGAAGCTAGTTCCCGGTGCTAGGCAGTAAAATCCTTGCTGCTTCTCTGCTTTAGGGATACTGTTGCCTCTCCTTTAACCCCAACCCCCCTCCAAATATGTCCCTCCCCTACACTTTCCCTTGGGTAACCACACGTGTGTTTTCTACGTCTGTGAGTCTCTCTTTGTTTTGCACAAAGGTTCACTTCGTTGCCGTTTTTAGATTCCACGTACCTTTATCCTTCTCAGTCAGACTTACTTTACTAAGTGTGATATTCTCTAGGATCATCCAGGTTGCGCCAAATGGCAAGGTTTCATTGCTTTCTATGGCTGAGTAATGTTGCATACTACACATGCAGCACATCTTCTTTTTCTTTCTTCCTTAAGAGCTTTTACTGAGATACAATGGACATACGATAAACTGCATATATTGAAAGTGTACAATTTGATACTTCTTTTCTTATTAGTAATGTATATATGGCAATCCCAACCTGCCAGTTCATCCCACCACAACCCCCCGCCCCCCCTTTCCCCACTTGGTGTCTATATGTCTGTTCTCTACATCTGTGTCTCTATTTCTGCCTTGCAAACCGGTTGATTGGTACCGTTTTTCTTTATTCCGCTTACATGTGTTAACACACGATATTTGTTTTTCTCTTTCTGACTCACTTCACTCTGTATGACAGTCTCTAGGTCCATCCATGTCTCGACAAATGTCCCAACTGCGTTCCTTTTTACAGCTGAGTAATATTCAATCGCGTATATGTACCACATCTTCTTTACCCATTCACCTGTTGATGGACATTTAGGTTGCTTCCACGTCCCGGCTCTTGTACATAGTGCTGCAGTGAACACTGGCGTGCACGTACAGCACACCTTCTTGCAACTGCCGTCTGTTGATGAGCACTTGGGTGTTTTCCACGTCTTGGCTATGGCACACAGTGCTGCTATGAACATGAGGGTGCATGCATCTTTTCAAATTAGAGCTTTTGTCTTTTCCAGATGTGTACTGAGGATTGGGATTGCTAGATCATATGACAGCTCACCTGTCCTTCTTTCTTTTTTCTTTCTTCGTTTCTTCCTTGCTTGCTTTTTCTTTCTTTCCTTTCCTTTCCTTCCTTCCTTCTTCCTTCCTTCCTTCCTTTATTTCTTGCTTCTATCCTTCCTTCCTTCTTTCCTTGCTTGCTTGCTTCTTCCTTTGCTGCTTGCTTGGTTTTTCTTTCTTTCATTTGTCTTTCCTTCTTTGCTTCTTCCTTCCTCCCTCCCTCCACCCCTTCCTCGCTCCCTACATTCCTTCCTTCCGTCCATCCGTCCTTCCTTCCTTCCTTCCTTCCTTCCTTTCTGTAGAGTAGTAGCTGCAGTAGTGGAAGTATAGTTGATTGACAATAGTGTGTTAGTTTCAGGTGCACAGCAGGGAGATACTATTTTCCATAGATGATGTATTTTCAGGTTTATTTCCATAATGGGGTACCAGAAGATACTGACTCTTATTCCCTGTGCTATTCTCTATATCCTCGTTACTTGATCTCTTTTCTATATTGTACGGTGTGTCTGTTCATCGCAGCTCCCAACTTATTCTTCCACTCCTCCCTTTCGCCTTGGGTAAGCATCAGTTTGTGTTCTACGTCTGTGACTCTGTGTCTGTTTTGCACATAGATTCATTGGTATGATTGTTTAGATTCCACATATCTCTCTCCCTCGCTGTTGGACTTACTTCACTAAGTGTAATCTTCTCTAGGTCCATCCTTTTTGCTGCACATGGCACTATTTCATTCTTTTTTGATGGCTGAGTAATATTCCACAGTACGTTTTCCATGTCTTGGCTATAGCACATAGTGCTGCTGTGAACATGGGGGTTCATGTCTCTTTTCAAGGTATAGTTTCTCTCTTGCCCGGGTGTGTCCCGAGGATTGGGACTGCTGGATCACATGATAGCTCGTCTTTCTCCTCTTTCTGTATTTCGTCACTGATCTCTCTCTCTCTCTAAGTGATTAGTGATTTACTTCTATGTACTTGTGCTTGGGGAGCACAGCTGATGAACAATATCGTGTGCATTTCAGATGCACAGCAAAGGGAGACTATTTTCCATGGCTAATATTTTTTCGGCTTGATTTCTAGTGCAGTTTGCTAGAAGATAGTGACTATTATTCCCCGAGTTATTCTGTATATCCTTGCTGCTTTCTCCCCTCACACATAGTAGTGTGTATCCATTCCTTTCAGCTTCTGATTTATGACTCCACGTCTCCCTTTCCCCTTGGGGAACCATCATTTGGTTTTCTGTGTCTGTGAGTCTGTTTCGCCCATAGATTCATGA
>NW_026648558.1:20000-38906 GCF_030028045.1 Hippopotamus amphibius kiboko | reverse complement strand
TTCTTCC
This sequence comes from Hippopotamus amphibius kiboko, assembly GCF_030028045.1. Classification (NCBI taxonomy): domain Eukaryota; kingdom Metazoa; phylum Chordata; class Mammalia; order Artiodactyla; family Hippopotamidae; genus Hippopotamus; species Hippopotamus amphibius. The sequence goes on along the minus strand of NW_026648558.1, from coordinate 38,899 downwards.
CCGTCGGGAACCGACAAGCACTCCACCAGGGGACGCCGCCGGCCGTGGCGGCCGGGGGCGGCACCCTCACGGGGCAGGGCCAGGCTCGATCCCGGGCGGGGGAAGGGGTGGGGGGCAGGGGCGAGGGCAGACCGGCGGCGACGGGGAGGGGACGGCTCACACGCACGGCCAGGGCCACGGAGCAGGGCCGGGGGCGCCACCCAGGGGGAGACAAAGGGCCGGGGCACAGCCGGGCCACCAGGAAAACCAGCGCGGGGCCCCACCGCCCCACACCAGGGGGCGGTCCCGCCAACGCCTGGGACGCCGGCCGGCGCCCGCCACCCTCGAGGGCCTCCCCACGACCCGGCCCCGCCGCCGGGGCCTAGCATGCGACGGTTCCCCCCGCGTGCAGCGGAGGAACCCGTCCACCCCTTCGCGCATCCATCTGCGTCGCCTCCACACATCCATCACCACCTCAGCCGACCCCAAGGGCTCACACGTCCTGGGGAAACGCTCCCGAGCCAGGCGGCCCGACCTAGGGCCACACACCGCCGCCGGCTGCGGCTCGAGGCAAGGGCAGGCGCGGCAGGGCTCCCCGTGGCTGCGGGACTGGGGAGCCGGGACCGGGGGGTCCCCCCCTCCGGGCTCGCCAACGGAGGCGACCCCGCACGCACACACGCCACCCCGCGCCTCGGACACCGGCTCGGCTCGGCCCGGCGGGACCCTCCCCCGACTCGGAGGGGGGAGGCGCGGGCCACGGTAGGCAAAGAGCGGCGCTCGGCCCCACCGCGGGACCGGCGCACCCCTCCCGCGGAGGCGAGGGGGTCTACCCACGTGCTCTGGCAGTCGCCACGGTGGCCACTGCACACTTGGGAGGGGCGGCAGCTGGGGGGTTCGGTACCCCAAGGCTCCCTCTCGGATCGCTAGAGAAGGCTTTCTCACCGAGGGCGCGTCATCCCCCACTCAGCGCCTCTCCTTCGGGCCCGCAGAGGCGCTTCCGTGAGCCGCCTACACCTCCTCCAGTCGCCTGGAGGGGAGGGGGTCTGCGGCATGGGTAAGCACACGGCCCACGGGAGCGTTCGCGGCCAGGGCCGGGGCACGACCTCGGTAAGGCTTGCTGCCCTCGGGCTCGCCCCTCGGGCCCTCGAGGGGGAGCACGCCCAAGATGCGTGACACAGCCCCCTCTCTCACAGGCCCCGGCCCCCACGATCGCTCCCACGCCCGCGCGCAGCCCCCCACGTAGTGGGGACCACACGGGGCGTGCGCTCGGCCAAGCTCAGGCCCCCACGGCACGCCGCTGAGGACCAGCACAACGAGGCGGCCCCTGGCCCCACTGCCGTGGGGAACAGGCGGGCGCACCTCCCTTACCGTCTCGACCCCCCCAAGAGAGAGCCGCTCACGGCACCCGCCACGGTGGCGGAGACCCGAGGGACACGCTGGGAAAGGGGAACAACACCACCGCTCGGCCTCGGGCACCTGAGGGACGACCTGGAGCGCTCCAGGAGCACCACGGAGGGCCAGGCGCGGCACGCTCGCACACCGACGGGGGGCGCGCAGCGTGGCGGTGGGACGGCCCTCCCCGCCGTGGGGAGGGCCGCTCGCGAGGCGTACGCCAAAGAGGCACAGCGAGAGCGTCTGCTGCGTCCGAGGACCCCGGTCCCCGCCCACGCTGGGAGGCGGGGGCGGGAGACCGCGGGTTCGGGGCCGGAGGCCGCACCCCTGCCTTCCGCACACCCCGGCAGGCGGGGCGGAAGAGAGGCGAGGAGCCCGCGGACAGAACGAGAAGAGCGGTCCCGTCCCCCAGGAACGTCCGTCCCTCGTCTGGCACGGCTTAGGCCCAGCCCAGCGGAGCGTGGCACCACCACATCAATCGGTTGACCCACCCAGCCTAAAGCCACGGCGGGGGAGGCCCGCAGGGGAGGCACGGCGAAGACCCGTCACACGGAGGCCCGCTTCCGCCTCGCCGGCGCCCCTTCGTCTCGGGCAAAGAGCAGCCAGCCACCCCAGAACGAGAACGCCTGACACGGGGCACAGAGCCTGTGGGGTGGGGTCGTGCCGGCCACTCACCACCGGGTGCCTGCAGCGGGGGCAGCGCACAGGGTCGAGCACCCGACGCCACCTGGCCCCGCCGCCCTCGGGCTCAGCCAGAGGCCGGAGGCGGCACCGCGGGTCGGGGCAGCCGGACGCGCACGCAAGAGCCGGCGCGCAGGCCCAAGCGGGCAGCTCAAGCGGCAAGGACCGAGCCGGGCGTCAGACAGCCGCCCCCAGCCCGGAGTCCTGCCCGCGTCCGGAGCCCCAGCGTCTATCGGCGACAGACGCAGAAGAACACCGTGTCAGCACCTATCTGGTGGCAAAAAGGCCCCATTTCCGGCGGAAGAAATCATCGCGCCCGACAGCGGGGCCCACCCACGAGGTTCACGGGGGCCCCCGGAACCTCGGTCCGGCCACCTGCCCCCAACACTTCCCCATCCACACTTGCCCCGGAGCGCCCGGGGCCACCTGGTCGACCCGGGGATGGAGGGGTGGCAGAGTGGGCCGGGGACACGGGGGAGAGGGAGCGGGCTGGGGACGCCCTCCCCGGTCCCCCCACGCGGGCAGGCACCGGTCCATCCGAGTCTCCGGGCCAGGACTTGGTTCCAAGAAAGAAACACAGCACCCCTCCGAGCCGCCTCCGATGAGCGGGCCCCATGAGGGACCACGCCCGGGCCCGGGAGCCCCTCCCCGGGCCACCCAGTATGGCTCGCGCCAGTCCCCACCTCCCGGCCCGGACTCGGGGTGGAGAGCGGAGGGGGGAGACAAAGTCGCGTCCGACGACCGGGACCCACGCGGGCACGCTGACAGGCCGGGTGCACCCTCGCCGGCCACCTGCGCGAGCAGGGGCCGGTCCGTCCACGTCTCCGGACCCATCGGGACTTGAACCCATTTCTCCAGGGAGACGCCCGGAGCCCACGGGGCAACGCACCCAGGCCCGGGCCAGCCTCTCCGGGTCACCGCTGGCGGCCCAGGCCGGTCCTCACCTCTGGAGTCTGGCTCGGAAAACCATCGGCCCGAAAGCATCTGACGACCGGGACGCACGCGCGTCCACCACCGAGCCCGTGGCGGCCTCCACCGGCCTCAACGCTCGGCCCGAGCCGGTCCCCACCTCCGGAGCGGGACGCGGGGGGCACCGGGAAAGGGAGGTGGGGGGGGGTCGGGGAACGAACGCTCCCAAGGGCGGCCCAGGAGAAGGCCGGGCCACCAAGTCCCAGGCGCTCCGGGCGCGGCAGACCCTCTCCTCTCCCACCGCGGCGGCACGACCCGACATGGGCTCCCGCGGCCGGAGGGGCACGGGCGCATGCTGGTCGACCCGGCCAGGCGGCCCCTCAGCCCCGGCTCGGGAGCGCGGCGGCAGTCACAGCCCCATAGATCTGCAGGCCCAATCTCAGGCGACAGCAGGAGGTGCCTACGCCTCGGCGCCACCGGGGCTGCCAGCACCAGCGTGGCTCGCCTCCCGGAAATCTGCTTCGGGCCCGGCGGCTGAGTCACAGCCCTCGACAAGGTCGCCGGAGCTCCGGAGGGAAGGGACAATATAAAAGCGGCCGCCAGGTGGCGCCCGACAACCGGCTCGAACGTCCCCGGGCCGGATCCCGGTCGCCGGCCGGCCACCGAGGACGCCGGAGCGCCGGGCCGCCCAAACGCCCGAGCTCCTCCCGGAGCGGGGCGGGCGTCCCGCGCGGCCCCGAGGGGTCCGTCTCGGAGCTAGCTCCCTGCCCGACACGACACGACATGACACGGCGCGTCCCGATCCCCGGCAGCACACGGGGGCGGGGGTAGCTGGCAAGATGCCGCCGGGAGGCTGCCTGGAAGGGGACGCGATTCCAGGCCATGGGGGGGCGCGGGGAATTCCACGGAGACGCCCACAGTGCCACAAGCTAGATCCCCAGCTCCCCGGAGGGTGAGAGGGAGGGAGGGAGGGAAGGCGGGGACCAGCGAAACGAAACCAGGCAAGCGCTCCAAGAACGACGCAGGAATTCATCCCTTCTGGCACGGAGAAGGGCTTTGGAAAGCTGACACGCAGAGCCCGGAAGCTAGAAACGAAAGTAAACATACACTCTGGCCCCACACAAATGGAAACAAACATCTATTTCCGCACAGACCGCGACAAAGTCCAAAGAGAACACATGGGTGTGTGGGTGGGGAACACGCCCTTGAGGTCAGAACATGGATTTCAAAACGGACTGACCACAGTCACCGGCCGGCGGGGGCAGGGGCGGGGGCGGGGGGGCGGGGAGCAGCGAGTCAACAGCCATCCACTAAAGAAACCGCGTTCCAGGACATCTACACAATGCAACGTGGTGAGTGTGCCTGCGTGCGTGCGTGCGTGCGTGCGCGCGCGCGCGCGCGCGTGCGTGTGAGAGAGAGATTTACAGCAAAGGTTCACAGTGACCTGTCGTCCCACCAAAATCAAACCAAGCCAAACTACCAAAAAGTCAAAGTCAAGCTCTGGGACTGCTGTGGCCCTTCAAGGAGTACGTAAAGGCACACACATATGTACGTGTATGCACACGTGTACACGTACAGACACACACACGTGTACACGTACACACACACACGCATCTGAAAACCTCAAGCATGTCCCATAAGAGGTTCCTGTCCAATACAGAGCAAGGCCTCATGCAACGCAGCCCCCCAGAACAAGCAACCCGATGGGGAAAGCGGGCAGGAGGCCTGAACAGAGCAGACCAAGACCAGGCATTTTCATCCACAAGGAAACAAAGCCAGAAAAAACCAACAGAAAACAACGCCCACAAAGGAAACAAAGCAACAAGGACGACGACCCCCACCACTCCAACAGCAACCGCAACACAGTTTTCCACTGTCAACAAAGCAACCAACAGTACCTTTCTTGGGGGGTGGGGGCGGGGACAAAACCAAAAGCCAAAGGAAACCTTTCCCTGAAATACAAGAAACAACTGGGGCTGCCTAGCTGGCGCACTGCTTAAGAATCCGCCCGCCACTGCAGGGGACACGGGTTCGATCCCTGCTCCAGGAAGGTCCCACATGCCGCAGAGCAACGAAGCCCATGAGCCACAACGACTGAGCCCATGTGCCGCAACTCCTGAAGCCCCCGTGCCTGGAGCCCGTGCTCCGCACCAAGAGAAGCCACTGGCAATGAGGAGCCTGCGCACCACAACGAAGGGGAGCCCCCACTCACCGCAACGGAAAGAAAGCCCGCGCACAGCAAAAAAAGACCCAACGCAGCCCATCAAATACAGAACCATTTTTTTTTTAAATGGAGGGTATGATAGAAAGCGCTGGCATTTCTCTGCACAAGCATACACGGCCAGGCCCAGGATCTGGAATCGCGACAGCAAGTTCCAAACGGCAGAGGAAAGTGGCTCCTGACGGGACACCTATTTTTCACGCTGAGAGAGACCACCACCATGTCATGCTGGAGGACTCAGAGATATCACCTGGCGCCTGACAGAATGGCTCCCCGACAACAGATGACACTACGGAAAACAGCACAGAAGTCCCTGAAAGCACTGCACCAACAACTACCACGTGACCCAGCAACTCCACTACGTGCCCACCGAGGGGGTGAGGGTGACACATACATACACGTGTATGTGTATCCACACCTATCCCTATGTAGCCATAGTTAGGGACATACCGATAGCGCTCTCTGTGTGCATACGTCTCTACCTAGTCACACACAGGCGCGCGCGCGTTTATGACTCAACCCTACCAGGGAATGAGGTCTTGCCATCCGCGGAAACATGGAGAGACCCAGAGGGTATTGCGCTACACAAGATACCTCAGGTCGCGAGACTATCATGTCTGTGAAGAACGTACACAGCAATACACACACATGAACACAAAGAAGGAACCGCAAACAGGTTCCTCGACACCTAAAAGGAACAAATGGGGGGTGGCCAGAGGAGGGAGGGAGGGGGGAAGAGGGAGACGAGTGCAATAGGTGAGGGAGAGGAAGCGGTGCCCACTTCTAGTTATGAAATAAACAACTCACTCGCAGGATGTCATGTACAGCAGGCGGAATAGAGTCCATCCTACTGTCATGACATCGAATGGTGACAGACAGTAACGAGACTTATCACGGAGATCCCTGGGCCATGTGTAAACATAGCCACTCGCTAGGGTATACACCTGAAAACCAATATACTCTTGTCAGTCTGTTAGACTTCCATTTTAAAAGGGCGGGGGGAGGAGGGAGGGAGGGGGGAGGGGGGCAGAGAAAGGAGCAAGAGGAAGAGGAGGGTGGTGGGGGAGGAGGAGGAGGGGGGGGAGGAGGAGGAGGAGGAGGAGGAGGAGGAGGAGGAGGAGGAGGAGGAGGAGGAGGAGGAGGAAAAAGATGGCTTGCCTTGAAGAAATCAACAAAAGGAAAGAGCGAGAGAGACAGAGACAGAGGCAGAGAGAGACGCGAAATCAAGAGTGGACACTCAGGTGACTGCAAGAGTTAAGGGAGATTAAGACAAGAAACAAACTCCCAACAGTAGTTTGGTAAGTCCAAAATCAAGATTTGGATATCATGCTGGCATCAAGCACCAACCCTTCTAAATGGACACAAAGACACACAGGCCTCCCTCACTTGGGGCGGGGGGGGGTCGTCAGGACCAGGAAATGACCATGCAAGCGGAAGCTGGAAAAGGCAACCTTGTTCATCCACGGCGGAAACATACCATGGTCCCACAGCATTCAAAACATTGTATCAAAACATGTACAAACGGCTCTTCCTCACTCCCAATGAAAACTGCAGAGAACGTCCAAAACAGCCAACGTGTGATTTGCTTAGCAGATTGTCATGGAGAGCCTCGACCAGAAAGCATCGCTTTCGGTTTGTAACATCATAGGAACAGCAGTCTCAACAGCGCTTGCCTTCTTGGCGCAGTATCATTTCTACGCCTGGATACACAGTCCTACTTTGGGGTGGGGGGGTGGGGGTGAGGGAGCCCTGCCAGCAGTTCCTATTTTTCAAAGCAGACCTCTTCCCCCTCCCCCCAACCACCACCACCATTTTTCTTATTTTTTTTCTCTTTCCTCTGGTCTCAGGTTCTGCCCAATCCAGTCCACTGGCCTCCATCCCAGGCCACTGTGGGCTGTGTGTACAGATTTGCAAGATGAAGACAGTTCTCCCCAGAGAACCGGGCAGCCGCCCGGCTGAGATCTAAAAACCGATCTGCTCATGCAGTTCCACTTTTTCTTTTTCTCTTTTAAATGGGCTTCTTTCTGTCAAGGAGAAGATTTCCAAATCAAAAGGAGACCGAAAGATTTCTAGGTTCCACAGCTTCAGGATTCCATGGATCGGGGGTGTCAAAAAGTCTGCGCAGGGCCTTCAGTAAAGGCCGTCTTTCTCAGCGCACACAAGTCAACCCGAGACCAAGGCAACCTGAGGGCAAAACCCCTCGCTTGATTTCATTTCTCCCATTAGGCCCCGAACATCAGAGCGCGTGTGACAGAGAGAGAGAGACAGAGAGAGACAGAGACAGAGACAGAGACAGAGACAGAGACAGAGACAGAGAGACAGAGAGAGAGAGAGAGAGAGAGAGAGAGAGAGAAACCCCACAAAAGAGAAACAAACGAAAACCCCAGCAAAGGTTCCATACATTGTTCGCCAGGATTGGAAGTGATGACGTCGTTGCGGGGGAGGGGGAGAATTATGCGGAGGGCACTTGCAAACCTCGCGGTTGCAGCCAGCAGGTGCTGACAGATACGTTTTTGAAACCGGCTGGCGGCGCCCTTGAGCTTCCTACGGTTCTGACCATACCCGTTCTCAGGGAGGTGGCTGTGGAGCCCAGGATAGGCCACGCCAAAATGCACCTCCGTGGCACAGTGATCATTTGGCGTGACGGTGACCTCAAGCAGGCGGCCAACACAAGAGGGACCCTCGGGCTCTTCTTTGTGTCTCCCTGAAAGCGAGACATCCATCTCTCTCTCGGGTGAAAGGCGCACTCCCTGCATCTGCACCTGGAGTTAGGAGGACGCTCCGATCCCCAAAGTAGGGAATTCATTGGGGCCGAGAAGCCTAGGGAGACAGACACTGTGACTTCTTTCAGGGACCCCCCCCAAGCCCAAACTCTGTTTAGATTCTTCCTTCCCTCAGGGCGCACCCGAAAGCTAAGTCTCTCGGTCTGATCCCTGTCTCACACATGTACTGTCCCTTGGTCTACACAGTCGAAAAGCTGCCCGCCTCAGCCACTTCTCACGGCTAGAAGGTAAAACAACAACAACAACAACAAACGAACACGTGTTCCCGCTCCCGCTTCCTCTATCCGCCTTGAGTCCATGTTAGGATGAGTCCAGCCACGAGGACTCAAGAGGGGCAGAGGGGGAGATTTCCCCCTCCCCCAAACAGGAAGGGGTCTGGAACTCTCTTCCCAGTGGCCACCCAGCTCAACTCTGGGTGCCTGAACCCTAGTTTGCCTCCTTTCGAGTTTTAAATGCTCTTCCCTGGGTTAGAATCACAAGGAGAGATGCTCACGCATGTATGTCTTCCAAGTTTTACGTGACATGGGGCAGCCCTCCTAAGAAAGCAAAGAAAGACTCAGAGAAGTGGCAACACCTACAATCTCTTCGGTTCTGCTGAGGAGAGGGAGGAAATCTGGGAAAGTAACTATACTATGGCCCGGGCTGGCGGGCGCCGGGGTGGGGGGGGTGTTAAGGGAGCTAAAGGAGGATGAGATTTCTTAGAAACTCATTCTTAGGCACAGAAACATTGGATGGATGCGGGACCCCACCTCTTCTTTTCCCTTGTGTTGGGAAGATCATTTGGCTCCTGCCAGCTGGGGTTTCATGCCCCCACGAATCATCAGGCGAGTGCTCCGGAGAAAAGAGCGAGAGCACAGGTCAGGAGAACATGGAGAAGATGGCTGCCGGATGCCCGGGGCCACACGGATGTCTTCGGGGGCACAGGCACGTCCACGATCTGTGGACCATGTCTACGGCAGATTGGGTGTGTAGGTCATTTTGAACAGGCTCCCATCCACCTGCCCTCATTGGGGTCCTGTCTCCAGCTCCCCTGAGCGGTGCCGTCACGGCCAGGTGAAGACAGGGCTCCTCCAGGGGCGGGCCCGTGCCAGAGAAAGGGAGACGGCAGTGAAGTCCTCGAGCTTCGGGTACTTCTACCAGAGTGACTCTCCTTCATCAAGTCCCCGGCAGGTGGAGGGACACGTCTTTCTGACACGGTGGGGCCAGGGGAGGCTTAGAAAAAGGCTTCTGACAACCGCACCATCAAGTATGAGCTCTCCGTTTCCTTGACGGAAGAGTCCCCCACTCTCCCAAGTGGTAGAGCTAGGAACGGGCCCCTCGGGTCCCATCTTACACGTGAGAATGACATGCTGACTTTACCCCTCTTCAAGGCGGAGTTTGTAAAAGGTCAGCCCTGGAGGAAGGACCCAGCTTGTCAGTCCTCTCATGCTATCATCCAAGCCGAGGAGAGCCGTGCCAGGCCTCCACGGAAGGAATACGGCGGTCGGCTGCCTTTGGAGAAGATGGCTCTGTGAGCAGCAGCGTGGAAACCAACCGAGAAGCAGGGGCCACTCTAGAGGCCAGCAGGGTCCTTAGGGGCCCAGCCAGGCCAGGCCAGGCCAGGATGGAGAGAGGGGATGGAGCCGGACCTTTGAGGCCCTAGCCTCCACAGCACCTGGGATTCTGCTGGGATTCTTGAGAAACTCGCTCCACATTCTAGAAGGGCCTGCGTGTCACAAAGATACGAAGCCATACTTTCCTTAAAGAGCACCTGCCCTCAGGAAGTGGCACTCAGCACGCTCGCTGGTGATGGGCCAGACACACCCATAGACACTCAGGTTCCAGGGAAAAGCTTTGCTCAGCTCTTTCTCCCCTTGCGTCCTCAAAACACAAAGCCATCGCTTCCGGATACCAGGGAAGCTCTCAGGTAGGTTTGTGCTGGGGCGGGCGCCAACTAGAACTGTGAAGAGGGGAGATCGGAGCCGCAGAAGCTCTGGGGCCCCGAGGAAAGACGCCGCCGCCGATCCACCTCTCGCACCTTCCTCTCAGCGGGAGGGCCAGGGACTCTCCCCCCGCACAGGATCCTGGCCACACACGAGGGAGGGCCCACACCCACTGTCCTGCTCCTCTTTGCCTGGGGTGGGTTCAGAGACACTGGACTCGGCTCATCCCTCTCCACAGCGGCGCGTCCCTCTCCACAGCCGTGCACGGCAGGCAGCAGAGCAGAAGAACAAGAGCTGGCATCGTCCACCGTTCCCAGAGCTGCTCCATTCCCGTCCACGCGCATCCGGATGGGGCGCACAGACAGGGCGCCCGTCCTGAGGTCACCGTGTCGCTCCAGGTGCGGACTCCCGAGATGGTGACATCTCGGTCGAGGAGACCGTCCCCTGTGAGACCACAGGCTTGGCAGTATTGCCGAGAGCATGCTTCGTGGGCCATCTGCAATTCCATGTCACCGGAAACATACCGTGTCAAACTTGTGCTCGGCCTCCAAGTCAAAGGGCTGCCTGAGGACTTTGACCGACAATTCCAGTTGCTCCTGGCCTAAGAGACACAACTTCTCCCAAGAAAACAAACCGTAACACAATGTAAAGTCTGACCTACCTCCAGACGCGTGTTTGACGTGGCACGGCCATGTCCGGAGGCTCATGTGACTTCCATGCGGGGGCAGCCTGGGAACCGCCTTTCTGAGTCTCCCCCTCCCCGTGCGACCCCAGGGTAGGGCTGGTGCGAAGAGAACGCTGGATGGGATGTAGGCATTGGAAGTGAAGCCACAGCCAAGGCTCTCTGCAGGCTGTCGCCATCCCACACGGTGACAGGTGGGCACAGAGGTGCAGGGTGGAAGGCTGTCCATCCACACATACACACACACACACACACACACCCACCCACCCCCGCCGCCCTGCGTCTGGCTAGTGTTCCCAGCTGGTGCCCCCTGGACGACAGTGGCCCAGGCCACTCCTGGCTGCCTGGCCGCAGATCCACCGAGGGACAGCTGTGCCTTCCCCCGAGTCTCTCCATGTCTCCCCTGTGGCCCCGCACATCGGTGGCTACCTTTCCCTGTGGGCGCTGACAGCTCCATCGGCACTGCCACCTCCGCCACTGCCACCGGGCACTCAGAGGACTGAGAGCCACAGCCTTCCCTCCCCTCCCCTCCTCCGCAGCCCAGCCCAGCCCTGCCCTGCCCAGCTGCTCCCAGGCCTCTGGAAGGTCCAGTTCCTAGAACGAGGTCTTCATTCCTGTGACTCCCACGGTGTCTCTGCTTCCATGACACAGACCGGCTATGTTGTCCCGACAGTAGGACACACACAGAAACCCTGTGCGAAAATCATGAGGCTGACAGCATCATTCGTCATCTGAGACAGAAAATCAATACAGATATCGTATTAAATACACATAATTATACGTAGGGGTGTGTGTGTGTGTGTGTGTGTGTGTGTGTGTGTCTGTCTGTCTGTCTGTCTGTCTGTCTGTCTGTATCTCACTGCAGTATTCACACAAGCATTGCCAGCCAAGCAGAACCTCAGGTCTCTGTGATAATTGTCCCTGGGGATGTTCTGCCGACTGTCACGCAGAGACCGTCGTTGTACGGAGACACAGGTAAAGACGTGTGTTTGTCAAGACAGGAGAACACAGAAAACACATCCTGTTTCACAGGGATGAACTAGTGTCATGATGCCAACCTGGGGACACGGGCGCCCGTTCATGCTCCTGGCCAGGCCCTGCAAGCATTAGGGGACCATCGCTTCTGTCCTTGTATGGGCCGCTCACTGCACCGAGTTCTTAGTCACCTCACGTAGCCCTCACCGCAAATCCACACCTTGAACGTGGTCCTCCTTCCTCATCGCCACCGCCACCACGTTCCTCCTGGTCTCTTTAAACGCGCACGCGTCCCTGGTGGGTGGGGTAAGGAGCCAGCTCCCCCCACCCCACCCCACTCCGGTGCCTGCCTGCCTGCCTGCCTGCCTGCCTGCCTGCCTGCCTGCGTGCGTGCGTAGAGTAGAAGCAGGGAATGTTCTGTCGTTCCCCCTTCCCAACCCGCGAACGAAGGAAACCTTCGTGTATCTTTCTATACTTTATGTGCTGTCGCCTACATGTGTTCCCCCATTTTTCTTTATCCACAAGAGCTCCCTGCAGTCCCCACTCTCTGTATGAACGGCATTCACACACGTCCAAAGTGAATTTATTTCAGCTTCTATCGGGTGGCATATCCAGATAGATCCTTTAGGTCAGGAAGCACAGAAACACAGCCAAGTCGAGTGAGTGCTGAACCAGAGTCATTTAGGAATCCTATGAGGTGACCAGTGTGGAAGGAGCATGTGTTCCAAGGCACTTCTTTTGATGTCTTAGGTTTACCTAGCCAGCAATGCAGATCCCATGAAAGTGGGCAGAGATCTTTTCTCCATAGGCTCTCCTGTTACGGAACGCAAGTGTGTTCCCGTGCCCACGGACGACACACAGTGAGGCCAAACAAGGGGACACGTCAGAGTTTGGGGCAGGGGAAGGTTTCTAGCATGGCCGAGCAAGGGGAGGGTGGGAATCTTTCTTTTCCAGAAAAGTTAGAACTTCTCTCAAGTTGCATGGGCCCAGAAAATGCTTTCTCCTCTTCGATCATCAGTCAAGGAAAGGTAGCACCTGGTTTTTCACGAGGAGATTTTCTTCCTAATTCCAGTTATCTTATAAAATAAAGAAGAAAAATTATGTTAATGTTTCACATAAGCGTCCAGGACTATTTCACTTCCATGATTTGAAGAAATGTTATTTTCTCTCCAACTGACACTGTCCTTGAAGGACCAAGCTAAACTTCTAAGGAGCCAAATTCCAAATAATTTTGAGACTAGGAAATACAAAGTGTAGTGTCATAGATTGATTGATGGATCCATTGATTTCATCAGACAGCAGTCATCACTTCTAAGATTATTCGAACACCACTAACGTTTGGGTAACAAAGTTGAGATGTCTGCGCTCGAGCACGTGCGCGCGCGCGCGCGCGCGCGCGTGTGTGTGTGTGTGTGTGTGTGTGTGTGTGTGTGTGTGTGTGACTCATAAGGGGATGTTTTCCATAGCTGTGCACTATGGCACTGCAGGATCTCTGGTTGCTGAGTACCCAGAGGTGGAAGCCCCGATACAGAGCTTGGACTGTGAAGTTATGCATGGGTTCTCAATGGTGTGTGTGGGGTCGGCCCCCCTAATCCCCCATGTTGGTTGTTCAACGGTCAACTCTAATATATAGATCAGAGAGGATATCATCCATGTGCTTCATATGAATAACTTTCCCAAATAATCTTTATCTTTTTCAAAGGAAGACATCCTGTAATCCATTTCATAAGATGCTATTGGGAACCTACTCCCCCAGCATGTGAATTATCCCTACAGAGCACAAGATCCCTGAGAAGGAGGAGCCCTGGACGCTGAGACACCAGGAAAGTAGGCTTTTAGATGATATTTTCTGCTTCTCATGAGATGACGGTGTCTACTGATCCTATTCAAGTGTGTAAAATGAGAGCCCCCTGGCAAGGATCAGCAGAAGGTCTTTGCTGCTGGGCCCTGGGCTCTTCCTTTCAGTGGGGAGGCCAAGAGCCTCAAGAAGGAAGGAAGGAAGGAAGGAAGGAAGGAAGGAAGGAAGGAAGGAAGGTAGGTGGGAGGGAGGGAGGGAGGGAGGGAGGGAGGGGAGGGTTTGCCCGGTGCCATCAGGCCCGTGTGTCACCCTAAAGAGAAGGGCAGCCATCGCCACTGCTGGAATCATGTCCCCATTTCCTGGGCAGGACATTCAAGAAGGCCTCCTCCTGTGTGTTTCGTGCATCACCTCGACGGTGCCCCCAGGAATAGTCACCGGAGGGAACTGTGCAGCTGAGCCAACCTGCCTGGGAACACGGCCTCCTTCCTTTAAGAAGTGGAAAACTCGCCCAGTGCTCTCTCTGTTGTTGTTTTTCCGGTCCTTATCCTTGTCCTTGTCGTCGTCGTCGTGGTCGTCGTCATCGTTACTGTTGTTAACAAGTGAATGAGAGTGAGTCAGAAAGAGAAAAACAAATATTGTATATTCACACATATATGTGGACTGCAGAAAAATGGTACACATCAACTGGTGTGCAAGGCAGAAAGAGAGACACAGATGTAGAGCACAAACATATGGACACCAAGTGGGGAAAGCGGGGAGGGTTGGGGGGGAATGAATTGGAAGATTGGGGTACCAAATTGTACACTCTAAATATATACAGTTTATTGTAAAACATGAAAAGAAAAAAAGTTAAGAAAAAGTGAATGATGCCTCCGTCTAGAGGAATACTTGGCAGTTATTATGTTCAGGACCATTTCTTTTTCTGCCATTGATGGAAAACTCCTTGGATCCCGTTAGCATTTATGGATTCAAGGAGTGCAGTTCTTCATAGGTTCTGTCACGTCGTTAGGAGGGGAATCCTCATCAAGTTGCTTCAACCAGGACTATGTGTCCTTCAGATGCGGAGATGGAAATGAATGGTGCTCTGCGGGGCGGTGGGGGGGCGGGGGCGCGATGATAGGCACCCAGGACTCCTTCCCCCAGGCCTCCTTTTGTTCCCTCACTGCTTCCTGGAGAAGGGACACCCCCCCCCCCCCACGCACACACCGTCTAGGTGTGCTATTTGCTGTCCATAATTTCCCGTGCCCTTTGGGCATGGCTGATAGAGACGGACATGAAGCAGCAGGACGGCAAGCTGGCACCTGGGCCTAGGGAAGTTTCACAAGTGAAATATCAGAACTGGAGCTGGGACAGACATGCCTCCCCTTCCCGGGGCCGGGGGGGGGGGGGGTGCGGAAGCTGGGCTGGGGGAGCTGGAGACGAGGGGCACAGAGAGAGGCAGGGAAGGGAGGCCCCACGTGGGCCTGGGAGAGACGGGGATGGGGAGGGCGGGGCGGTGGGGGGCAGGGGGCCACTGCTGACCGGCCTGGGTTCGGGTTCCCTGTCCCCCGTCCTGCTGAGAACGTGCCTTTGCTTCCTGCCCTCAGGTGTGCGAGAGGAGCACGTTTCTTTTCAATAAAGACCAATACATCATGTCACACTATGTTTGGTTTTGCTTGTTCATGTTCCAGACGAGGCCAACGAACTCTCCCAGGGGAGGTGTTGGTACAAAGGATCTGACAGGATGGGAGGGTGCGGGTCTGCGCATGGGCCAAGAAATCCAGAAAATCTGTCGTAGCTGAGACTCAGGCCTTTTTCAGAAATAGGCCAAGAGAGTTCAGCTTTGACCATTCCCTGCCAAGCAGTCATCACAGGTGCTTCCTGGAAGGGATTGAGTTGCAGAAACCAGCGTGGCCCGCAGCCCTCAGGCCTCAGCCCGGCAGGCAGGCAGGCAGGCAGCGGCTATTGTCTGTTGGTCCCGCCCCCGCCCCCGCCCCCGCCCCCGCCCCCGCCCGCTTCTCCACCGCTCGCTCCTTCCCAAGTCGCCAGGGCTGATAGTTGCCGGGAGAGGGGGAGGGGAAGTCCGGACGCTTCATTCCGCAGGGCCTTGTTCAATCGCTTCATTCAAATGCAGAATGCTCTCCGGTCAGATCGGGAGCCTTTGACTTTGCCTCGAGCTCCCCTTTATCGAACGGCTTTTTTTTTTCCTTCCCCAATTTCCCCACCCCTTAGGCTGCCCCCTCCAAACTGCAGGGAGGGAGGGAGGGAGGGAGGGAGGGAGGGAGGGAGGGATGGGTGAAGGTTGTGTGAGAACTTCTCCTTGTCTCAGGCAAATAGGAGTCCCCTCTTTTTCCTAACCCAGGAAACCCCACTAAACCATTTGAGAATCACGGACATGCGTGGAAGCAAACGTCTTAACTTGAGATCGTGCTCTGCTGTGGGAGGACAGAAAGGAGGGCCAGAATGTCCGGTCTTGTGCTGTCCAGTTCTTAAGCGACTTGAATTCAAGGAGACACATTTTGGGGCGGCCTACTCTGAACATATTGAAAGCTGACCTGGTGACTGTGTGTGTGTGTGTGTGTGTGTGTGTGTGTGTGTGTGTGTGTGTGTGAGAGAGGGAGAGGGAGATGGAGGGAGGGAGGGAGGCGGGGAGGGAGGGAAAGGGAGAAAATAGGTTAGTAGAGGCCTCCATTTCATGGAAACTGTTTCTGAGTTCTGAGAACAGGTCGGTTCTGTGAAACAGTTATCATATCTCCTCTCAGGAGGCAGTGATGTTGATGGGCTCCCAAAAACTAGGCCTGTGGTGCAAGCAATCAGGTTATTTCCTAAGAGGCACTTGTATGGAAACCAAAGGAAGACAAAGGTCCATCACTGGAGCCGATTATAAACCAGTGGGGGGGGGGGGGAGCGTGTGGGGGGCGGTGTCAGTGAAGAAGATTTGTAGATGTTAGGGTGGAAGCAACTTTAGCAGTTTGAAATGGCTGTGATGATGTCGGGTGTTTGGTTCGACTTTCAGAGTGGCTCTCACAGAAACAGGCACCAGGATGGTTTCCACAGGAGCTGTGGTGGCCATGTCTCTAAAGTTTTCACCAAGTCCTCCAGCTTCGGTCTGTAGGGCTTCAGGCAAAGGGCCGTTTTCGTTGTCAGTGATGCCAAGTCAAAAGGGTGGGCGAAAGTGGGAAACATTCATGGAGAGAGTTGTAGCCAGATATTGGGGGCAACTTGAAAGACTTCAGGATCCAGTCCGGTTTTCAGGTGAAAAGCAACACCCTAAGGAAAATGAATAGCACCAGAATCTCATATCCACAAGTGTGTATTCCCGTTTTATGGAAACGTAACGTGGGCCTCTAAGGAACGCGTGCAAGTGACTCTCTTGCCAAAGAAATAAGGAGCCTCACGGAGAGTTTCTGAATTCTGGACGGAGCAGGTAGGGAGAAAAAGAGAAGTGATTCCATTTTGCTGACAAGGGTACAAGTCACCAAATGGATGTCCAACTTTTAAAATAAATTGGGTTTTGTTTGTTTTCATTTTCCCTTGTAGCTGGAAAAGAAAAGATTTCACAATCCGTCCTGTTCTCTCTCTCTCTCTCTCACTCAGGTTAGGAGATTCTTTTCTGTTTGAAATAATGGAAGCATTTATAATGTCGTGCAGTTTCAGGTGTACAGCACAGTGATTTAGATAGAAAGATAGGTAGATAGATAGATAGATATAGATTCTGTTTCAGATTTTTTTTCTCTTATAGGTTATTACAAAGTATTGAGTATAGTTTCCTGTGCCAAGTCGTAAGAGCTTGTTGATTATCCACTTTACGTATAGGAATGTGTATATGTTCATCCCAAGCTCCTAAGGTATCCGCACCCTGGCCCCCCCCCCCCCCCGCCCCCAGCGGCTTCCCCAATCAGTCCTATTGTAGACAAGTAGTCATACACACACTATCATCCTAGTCCTCAGTTCATTCAGCCCCACGTAGGTCACTCGTTCTTCTCGGAGTCCAGTTTTCCCATCGGCCCTGTCAATCTTGCCTGATGATTGAGCGTGACTGGAAAAGTGATGGTCCCAAGAAGTTTGCAAGAGCTTTTGTGAAGGCTCATAGGACTTGCCCAGCGAAGTGGGTGCCTTGATCACTGCAGGCTGTGGAAGGTATACCCAAAGTGGCAAACACAATTTTTTTTTAACCGTCTCTATGCCATGGTGAGGACAGAAGGCTTGCAGCAAGGGAAGGCTTCAACCCACATGGAAACCATACTCACCGTCACAGGAACGTTTGGATGACCCTTACTACGTGCCAGTGGAGTGAAGTCCAGTGGCCGGGGCTCAGGGGTTCCTGAGAGAGGAGGTCTGACGCCTCTGGGGACAAAGAGAATTGTTTTCCCCCAGGGTGACAAGCATGACAGGTCAGCCATTGCAGGTAACCTGTAGAAATCTTCCCACCAGCATCTATTTACAATTGGAGCCATTCGAAATGCACCAAGGTGGGTGGCGGAATGCGGGGGGCGGCGGGGACCTGGGGGGGGGGGTGAGGTTCCCCAGGAAGCCTGAGACATGGAGACCCAGTGGCCGGCCGGGCTGCTGCCCCTCTCTGGGGTCTGCTGTCCCTCTCTGGGGTCTGCTGTAGCCCCGACCCTCTGTTGAATGGACAGAATGGAATTGATCCACGTGTGGCCCCCCCCCACCCCCCATCATCTTTCAAGAGGCTGTTGTTGCCGCCTCGGCATGAAACTCGGGTGGAATATCTCCTTGATACTGGGCTCAGTCCCTGTCGTGTGAGCCTCCATTTGGACGACCGAAAACCCTGTATGCCAGGGCAGAGAAGAAGGATCCCATCATTTCCAGAGCAGTTGGAACACACCCGTGTATAGACACAAGCCAAAGAAGGCTTCACGTTCCTTCCTCTTCGACAACGCTTCCCATGTCAGGAAACCTCTCCAGGAAGCCTACTCCGTTTCATGGCTCTGCTTTCGAAGGAGAGAGAACACATTCTTGAGCTAGGCCCTCTCCTCTTGGATCCTCTCTCAACATGCATTCTAAGTGCAAAAGACTTCATGTGTCATTCGGTTTGGGGGCAAATGTGTCCAAAATACCCCAACGAGTGTAAAACAGTTAGATAGGTCACTGGGGAACAGTGCCTCCTTAGCCACGTCACCCACATCCCAGGGAAAGACTTGCTAGGCAAAGAGAGACGCCTCTTTCCTTGTGAGCCAACCCTGGCTCTTTGAATATCAAGAGGACTAAGTCCACGTGAGTCCCCCAAGACCTGATAAAGGTAACCTAGAAAAGAAGTGATGATTTTTAGAAGACATAAGCCTGCCTGCCTGCCTGCCTGCCTGCCTGCCTTCCTTCCTTCCTTCCTTCCTTCCTTCCGGAAAAAGGAAGGAAAGCTTTCTCTCTCATGACGGAGAGAGCAGAGCAATAGAAGAAACACCCAAGCCCGAGCCCAAAGTTGGCCTTTTTCACCGAGAGACAGAAAACTGAATTCTAGTTTTGCACTGGTTTCCTGTTGATACGAACACTCATGTGTGTCCTTGAATCCATCCTCATCTTAAGCAGTCCTGACCACGGTTCCCATTCCTTTCCGAAG
>NW_026648558.1:0-7500 GCF_030028045.1 Hippopotamus amphibius kiboko | reverse complement strand
GCGAGACGCACCGGGGCGCGGCCCCGGGGGCCGGCAGGCGGGACGGACGGACGGGAGCAGGCAGACGGATGGACGCAGACAGGGTGGGCGAGGCGCGGCTGGGCGGCGTCGCGCACGCGCAACGACACAGCGGCAGGAAGCCTCCGGGGGCGGGGGAGACGGGCGCGCGCGCCCCCGCGGGGGGGACCCGGGGGCCACCCCAAGGACACGGACGCGAGTCCGCCGCCGGGGCACGACACGGGGTCTCACCGCCAGAGGCCCTCCAGCACAGGGGCGGTCCCGCAGCACGCACGACGGCGCCTGGCCTCCTCGGGCCCCCGTGGGACCTCCTCGCAGGGGCTCGCGGCCGCCACCGCCGACCCCGGAGAGCCGCGGCCGGCCCGCGACAACACTCTCCCGCACGCGCACCGGCGCGCCCCCACACCGCCCACCTCTTCTTCCCCGTCGGGAACCGACAAGCACTCCACCAGGGGACGCCGCCGGCCGTGGCGGCCGGGGGCGGCACCCTCACGGGGCAGGGCCAGGCTCGATCCCGGGCGGGGGAAGGGGTGGGGGGCAGGGGCGAGGGCAGACCGGCGGCGACGGGGAGGGGACGGCTCACACGCACGGCCAGGGCCACGGAGCAGGGCCGGGGGCGCCACCCAGGGGGAGACAAAGGGCCGGGGCACAGCCGGGCCACCAGGAAAACCAGCGCGGGGCCCCACCGCCCCACACCAGGGGGCGGTCCCGCCAACGCCTGGGACGCCGGCCGGCGCCCGCCACCCTCGAGGGCCTCCCCACGACCCGGCCCCGCCGCCGGGGCCTAGCATGCGACGGTTCCCCCCGCGTGCAGCGGAGGAACCCGTCCACCCCTTCGCGCATCCATCTGCGTCGCCTCCACACATCCATCACCACCTCAGCCGACCCCAAGGGCTCACACGTCCTGGGGAAACGCTCCCGAGCCAGGCGGCCCGACCTAGGGCCACACACCGCCGCCGGCTGCGGCTCGAGGCAAGGGCAGGCGCGGCAGGGCTCCCCGTGGCTGCGGGACTGGGGAGCCGGGACCGGGGGGTCCCCCCCTCCGGGCTCGCCAACGGAGGCGACCCCGCACGCACACACGCCACCCCGCGCCTCGGACACCGGCTCGGCTCGGCCCGGCGGGACCCTCCCCCGACTCGGAGGGGGGAGGCGCGGGCCACGGTAGGCAAAGAGCGGCGCTCGGCCCCACCGCGGGACCGGCGCACCCCTCCCGCGGAGGCGAGGGGGTCTACCCACGTGCTCTGGCAGTCGCCACGGTGGCCACTGCACACTTGGGAGGGGCGGCAGCTGGGGGGTTCGGTACCCCAAGGCTCCCTCTCGGATCGCTAGAGAAGGCTTTCTCACCGAGGGCGCGTCATCCCCCACTCAGCGCCTCTCCTTCGGGCCCGCAGAGGCGCTTCCGTGAGCCGCCTACACCTCCTCCAGTCGCCTGGAGGGGAGGGGGTCTGCGGCATGGGTAAGCACACGGCCCACGGGAGCGTTCGCGGCCAGGGCCGGGGCACGACCTCGGTAAGGCTTGCTGCCCTCGGGCTCGCCCCTCGGGCCCTCGAGGGGGAGCACGCCCAAGATGCGTGACACAGCCCCCTCTCTCACAGGCCCCGGCCCCCACGATCGCTCCCACGCCCGCGCGCAGCCCCCCACGTAGTGGGGACCACACGGGGCGTGCGCTCGGCCAAGCTCAGGCCCCCACGGCACGCCGCTGAGGACCAGCACAACGAGGCGGCCCCTGGCCCCACTGCCGTGGGGAACAGGCGGGCGCACCTCCCTTACCGTCTCGACCCCCCCAAGAGAGAGCCGCTCACGGCACCCGCCACGGTGGCGGAGACCCGAGGGACACGCTGGGAAAGGGGAACAACACCACCGCTCGGCCTCGGGCACCTGAGGGACGACCTGGAGCGCTCCAGGAGCACCACGGAGGGCCAGGCGCGGCACGCTCGCACACCGACGGGGGGCGCGCAGCGTGGCGGTGGGACGGCCCTCCCCGCCGTGGGGAGGGCCGCTCGCGAGGCGTACGCCAAAGAGGCACAGCGAGAGCGTCTGCTGCGTCCGAGGACCCCGGTCCCCGCCCACGCTGGGAGGCGGGGGCGGGAGACCGCGGGTTCGGGGCCGGAGGCCGCACCCCTGCCTTCCGCACACCCCGGCAGGCGGGGCGGAAGAGAGGCGAGGAGCCCGCGGACAGAACGAGAAGAGCGGTCCCGTCCCCCAGGAACGTCCGTCCCTCGTCTGGCACGGCTTAGGCCCAGCCCAGCGGAGCGTGGCACCACCACATCAATCGGTTGACCCACCCAGCCTAAAGCCACGGCGGGGGAGGCCCGCAGGGGAGGCACGGCGAAGACCCGTCACACGGAGGCCCGCTTCCGCCTCGCCGGCGCCCCTTCGTCTCGGGCAAAGAGCAGCCAGCCACCCCAGAACGAGAACGCCTGACACGGGGCACAGAGCCTGTGGGGTGGGGTCGTGCCGGCCACTCACCACCGGGTGCCTGCAGCGGGGGCAGCGCACAGGGTCGAGCACCCGACGCCACCTGGCCCCGCCGCCCTCGGGCTCAGCCAGAGGCCGGAGGCGGCACCGCGGGTCGGGGCAGCCGGACGCGCACGCAAGAGCCGGCGCGCAGGCCCAAGCGGGCAGCTCAAGCGGCAAGGACCGAGCCGGGCGTCAGACAGCCGCCCCCAGCCCGGAGTCCTGCCCGCGTCCGGAGCCCCAGCGTCTATCGGCGACAGACGCAGAAGAACACCGTGTCAGCACCTATCTGGTGGCAAAAAGGCCCCATTTCCGGCGGAAGAAATCATCGCGCCCGACAGCGGGGCCCACCCACGAGGTTCACGGGGGCCCCCGGAACCTCGGTCCGGCCACCTGCCCCCAACACTTCCCCATCCACACTTGCCCCGGAGCGCCCGGGGCCACCTGGTCGACCCGGGGATGGAGGGGTGGCAGAGTGGGCCGGGGACACGGGGGAGAGGGAGCGGGCTGGGGACGCCCTCCCCGGTCCCCCCACGCGGGCAGGCACCGGTCCATCCGAGTCTCCGGGCCAGGACTTGGTTCCAAGAAAGAAACACAGCACCCCTCCGAGCCGCCTCCGATGAGCGGGCCCCATGAGGGACCACGCCCGGGCCCGGGAGCCCCTCCCCGGGCCACCCAGTATGGCTCGCGCCAGTCCCCACCTCCCGGCCCGGACTCGGGGTGGAGAGCGGAGGGGGGAGACAAAGTCGCGTCCGACGACCGGGACCCACGCGGGCACGCTGACAGGCCGGGTGCACCCTCGCCGGCCACCTGCGCGAGCAGGGGCCGGTCCGTCCACGTCTCCGGACCCATCGGGACTTGAACCCATTTCTCCAGGGAGACGCCCGGAGCCCACGGGGCAACGCACCCAGGCCCGGGCCAGCCTCTCCGGGTCACCGCTGGCGGCCCAGGCCGGTCCTCACCTCTGGAGTCTGGCTCGGAAAACCATCGGCCCGAAAGCATCTGACGACCGGGACGCACGCGCGTCCACCACCGAGCCCGTGGCGGCCTCCACCGGCCTCAACGCTCGGCCCGAGCCGGTCCCCACCTCCGGAGCGGGACGCGGGGGGCACCGGGAAAGGGAGGTGGGGGGGGGTCGGGGAACGAACGCTCCCAAGGGCGGCCCAGGAGAAGGCCGGGCCACCAAGTCCCAGGCGCTCCGGGCGCGGCAGACCCTCTCCTCTCCCACCGCGGCGGCACGACCCGACATGGGCTCCCGCGGCCGGAGGGGCACGGGCGCATGCTGGTCGACCCGGCCAGGCGGCCCCTCAGCCCCGGCTCGGGAGCGCGGCGGCAGTCACAGCCCCATAGATCTGCAGGCCCAATCTCAGGCGACAGCAGGAGGTGCCTACGCCTCGGCGCCACCGGGGCTGCCAGCACCAGCGTGGCTCGCCTCCCGGAAATCTGCTTCGGGCCCGGCGGCTGAGTCACAGCCCTCGACAAGGTCGCCGGAGCTCCGGAGGGAAGGGACAATATAAAAGCGGCCGCCAGGTGGCGCCCGACAACCGGCTCGAACGTCCCCGGGCCGGATCCCGGTCGCCGGCCGGCCACCGAGGACGCCGGAGCGCCGGGCCGCCCAAACGCCCGAGCTCCTCCCGGAGCGGGGCGGGCGTCCCGCGCGGCCCCGAGGGGTCCGTCTCGGAGCTAGCTCCCTGCCCGACACGACACGACATGACACGGCGCGTCCCGATCCCCGGCAGCACACGGGGGCGGGGGTAGCTGGCAAGATGCCGCCGGGAGGCTGCCTGGAAGGGGACGCGATTCCAGGCCATGGGGGGGCGCGGGGAATTCCACGGAGACGCCCACAGTGCCACAAGCTAGATCCCCAGCTCCCCGGAGGGTGAGAGGGAGGGAGGGAGGGAAGGCGGGGACCAGCGAAACGAAACCAGGCAAGCGCTCCAAGAACGACGCAGGAATTCATCCCTTCTGGCACGGAGAAGGGCTTTGGAAAGCTGACACGCAGAGCCCGGAAGCTAGAAACGAAAGTAAACATACACTCTGGCCCCACACAAATGGAAACAAACATCTATTTCCGCACAGACCGCGACAAAGTCCAAAGAGAACACATGGGTGTGTGGGTGGGGAACACGCCCTTGAGGTCAGAACATGGATTTCAAAACGGACTGACCACAGTCACCGGCCGGCGGGGGCAGGGGCGGGGGCGGGGGGGCGGGGAGCAGCGAGTCAACAGCCATCCACTAAAGAAACCGCGTTCCAGGACATCTACACAATGCAACGTGGTGAGTGTGCCTGCGTGCGTGCGTGCGTGCGTGCGCGCGCGCGCGCGCGCGTGCGTGTGAGAGAGAGATTTACAGCAAAGGTTCACAGTGACCTGTCGTCCCACCAAAATCAAACCAAGCCAAACTACCAAAAAGTCAAAGTCAAGCTCTGGGACTGCTGTGGCCCTTCAAGGAGTACGTAAAGGCACACACATATGTACGTGTATGCACACGTGTACACGTACAGACACACACACGTGTACACGTACACACACACACGCATCTGAAAACCTCAAGCATGTCCCATAAGAGGTTCCTGTCCAATACAGAGCAAGGCCTCATGCAACGCAGCCCCCCAGAACAAGCAACCCGATGGGGAAAGCGGGCAGGAGGCCTGAACAGAGCAGACCAAGACCAGGCATTTTCATCCACAAGGAAACAAAGCCAGAAAAAACCAACAGAAAACAACGCCCACAAAGGAAACAAAGCAACAAGGACGACGACCCCCACCACTCCAACAGCAACCGCAACACAGTTTTCCACTGTCAACAAAGCAACCAACAGTACCTTTCTTGGGGGGTGGGGGCGGGGACAAAACCAAAAGCCAAAGGAAACCTTTCCCTGAAATACAAGAAACAACTGGGGCTGCCTAGCTGGCGCACTGCTTAAGAATCCGCCCGCCACTGCAGGGGACACGGGTTCGATCCCTGCTCCAGGAAGGTCCCACATGCCGCAGAGCAACGAAGCCCATGAGCCACAACGACTGAGCCCATGTGCCGCAACTCCTGAAGCCCCCGTGCCTGGAGCCCGTGCTCCGCACCAAGAGAAGCCACTGGCAATGAGGAGCCTGCGCACCACAACGAAGGGGAGCCCCCACTCACCGCAACGGAAAGAAAGCCCGCGCACAGCAAAAAAAGACCCAACGCAGCCCATCAAATACAGAACCATTTTTTTTTTAAATGGAGGGTATGATAGAAAGCGCTGGCATTTCTCTGCACAAGCATACACGGCCAGGCCCAGGATCTGGAATCGCGACAGCAAGTTCCAAACGGCAGAGGAAAGTGGCTCCTGACGGGACACCTATTTTTCACGCTGAGAGAGACCACCACCATGTCATGCTGGAGGACTCAGAGATATCACCTGGCGCCTGACAGAATGGCTCCCCGACAACAGATGACACTACGGAAAACAGCACAGAAGTCCCTGAAAGCACTGCACCAACAACTACCACGTGACCCAGCAACTCCACTACGTGCCCACCGAGGGGGTGAGGGTGACACATACATACACGTGTATGTGTATCCACACCTATCCCTATGTAGCCATAGTTAGGGACATACCGATAGCGCTCTCTGTGTGCATACGTCTCTACCTAGTCACACACAGGCGCGCGCGCGTTTATGACTCAACCCTACCAGGGAATGAGGTCTTGCCATCCGCGGAAACATGGAGAGACCCAGAGGGTATTGCGCTACACAAGATACCTCAGGTCGCGAGACTATCATGTCTGTGAAGAACGTACACAGCAATACACACACATGAACACAAAGAAGGAACCGCAAACAGGTTCCTCGACACCTAAAAGGAACAAATGGGGGGTGGCCAGAGGAGGGAGGGAGGGGGGAAGAGGGAGACGAGTGCAATAGGTGAGGGAGAGGAAGCGGTGCCCACTTCTAGTTATGAAATAAACAACTCACTCGCAGGATGTCATGTACAGCAGGCGGAATAGAGTCCATCCTACTGTCATGACATCGAATGGTGACAGACAGTAACGAGACTTATCACGGAGATCCCTGGGCCATGTGTAAACATAGCCACTCGCTAGGGTATACACCTGAAAACCAATATACTCTTGTCAGTCTGTTAGACTTCCATTTTAAAAGGGCGGGGGGAGGAGGGAGGGAGGGGGGAGGGGGGCAGAGAAAGGAGCAAGAGGAAGAGGAGGGTGGTGGGGGAGGAGGAGGAGGGGGGGGAGGAGGAGGAGGAGGAGGAGGAGGAGGAGGAGGAGGAGGAGGAGGAGGAGGAGGAGGAGGAAAAAGATGGCTTGCCTTGAAGAAATCAACAAAAGGAAAGAGCGAGAGAGACAGAGACAGAGGCAGAGAGAGACGCGAAATCAAGAGTGGACACTCAGGTGACTGCAAGAGTTAAGGGAGATTAAGACAAGAAACAAACTCCCAACAGTAGTTTGGTAAGTCCAAAATCAAGATTTGGATATCATGCTGGCATCAAGCACCAACCCTTCTAAATGGACACAAAGACACACAGGCCTCCCTCACTTGGGGCGGGGGGGGGTCGTCAGGACCAGGAAATGACCATGCAAGCGGAAGCTGGAAAAGGCAACCTTGTTCATCCACGGCGGAAACATACCATGGTCCCACAGCATTCAAAACATTGTATCAAAACATGTACAAACGGCTCTTCCTCACTCCCAATGAAAACTGCAGAGAACGTCCAAAACAGCCAACGTGTGATTTGCTTAGCAGATTGTCATGGAGAGCCTCGACCAGAAAGCATCGCTTTCGGTTTGTAACATCATAGGAACAGCAGTCTCAACAGCGCTTGCCTTCTTGGCGCAGTATCATTTCTACGCCTGGATACACAGTCCTACTTTGGGGTGGGGGGGTGGGGGTGAGGGAGCCCTGCCAGCAGTTCCTATTTTTCAAAGCAGACCTCTTCCCCCTCCCCCCAACCACCACCACCATTTTTCTTATTTTTTTTCTCTTTCCTCTGGTCTCAGGTTCTGCCCAATCCAGTCCACTGGCCTCCA